>NW_028274811.1:101986712-102286712 GCF_037043125.1 Eumetopias jubatus
ACATCAACAAAACAATATTGTGGTGAGGCAGGTCTCATAATCTCTATTGGGCACCTAAGAATGTGGACTCACTGGAAGATTTAGTAATTTGTTCAAGACCACAGTGATGGAGTAGGGATTTGAACTAGACCCATAAGACACCAAAAAATTAGTCTTTTACTCACTGGTAAATAACTAGTTCTAGATATTGCTTGAACTCCAGATGGAGAAGGTAAATTTCAATTTTGCTATCTTTAACAGGTATTACTGAAATTGAAATAAGCAAATGACACTGTTGAATCTATGTATCTCCTGATGTGTAAGGGAGAAAATAAGTAGCAAATATTTTGCTACTCTCTTCTCCTGCACCTATGGGGGCAGTGGCGGGGGGGTGGGGGTGGTGGTGGGTGGTGGGAGGAACAGGGAGGGATAGGGGCAGGGAATAAGGATGTAAAATCCACCATTATACCTTTCCTTTGTGGCCAGGCCTGGTTTTATAATCCTTGAAAAATGTCTTCAGGCAGCCACTGCAAATATATTAAAATTTTATACACCAGTGAAGCCTACTTGTAATTTCTGATAAAATAGATCCTTTTTGCAGGTATCACTCTAATAGGAATAAACTGGTATGATGATGAAAGTAACTGTCAAAATTTTCAAAGTCAACAAAATTGCTTGATTCTGCATTCTCTAGGAGTCTCCCAATTAGTTGGCATTGCAATTAGAAAACTGTTGGTGAGAGAGGATACAGAATACATAATACAGAATGAGATTACTTACAGCTGGAGAACTCCAAGGGGCAGGAATGTTCGTCCATCGGAAAATTGTGTAACTGCAACTGGCACTCTGCATCAATTGTCAACCTAAATAGAAAGATATGAAACCTAAATAGAAATCATTTAGACATAGTTTTAAGAATATACATTAGTACAATTTTTAATGACTATTCTTCATCTTTGTTGCTTGAGAATATATCTCATATTATTATCGATAATACAAGGTGATTCTCCCTGAAGAAACCTGCCAAGTCCAGGAGAAAATTACTCAAGACTTAATGTAGACCATTTTCACAGACCAATCAATAGGATTTCATTGACAGCAACTCCATTTTTTCCAAAATTTATGATCAGATAATTTTTTTGGCAAATTAATTGCACACATGAGATTGTTTGGTGAGTATATTTAACAACAATTTTAAGAACTTAAGCTCATTTGCTGTTTGCATGTAAATGAATGCTGATAAATTCTCAGCTCTTATCTGCTAATTAAAGCAGAACCTTCTGTTTTTAATACTTGTTAGCTGTTAGATTTAAATTACTATATGTGACTTTTAAAATACTTATATTTCACAATGGAGTATTATGCATTCTGATAATGGAACACTGTGAAGCCATAAATAGGATGTTATAGAGTAGAAGAATATTTAATGGTAAACAAGAAATGTTAAATACACATACACAGACATTAGAAAAATGTTTGCCAGTGAATCTCAATTAGTTTGCATCTGGGTGCTTATTAAAGATACAGATTTCTGGATCTCAGTATGGGCTGGGACTCTAGGAGGGAAAAAATTTAATGGAGTTCCAGATGTTTTGACCATCTTTGGAGAAGTAGAACTATACTCTAAAATTGTAATGGTGATGGCCTGATGATTTTTAAGATTTCTTATTTGTTAGCTATATATCTTACAGGTATTAATCTTGAAGGAAAAAAATTATAAACATTTATTTATTTTAAAAGATTTTACAATTCAGCATAATTTTTAATTGGAGAGATTTCATTTTTCTATGGTATAATAGGACAGTTACTGATCTTAAACATAAATAATTAATATTGAGCCTTTAATAATCTATGTGGCACTGGGTATGGCAAATTGTTCTCTAATTTAGTAAGTGTTATTATGGCTTTATTGTACTTGAACTTGTCCAAAGTCACAAAGCTAGCAGCACAGTTGAGATTTGAGCCCAAGACTATTTGTGTCCAAAGCCAAAGGTTTTAATCATTGTCACTCAATAATTACATGCTCTTCCAAAGAAAAGGTTAGTTTCATTCATAAGTGAAATGACAATTAAATTTGATATTTTATTATTTTCAAATTAAACTGGAATTATTAAATTGAAAATAATTTAGAGATTGCAAAGACAGATACATATATGTTATCTCTGCACACACAAATTTCGTTACTTATTATAGATTAGCAACAAGAATAAAATCATCTCTCTCTGTAGTTCACAACTCATTCAAACTTTGAATCTCATGAGTGGCATTTTTGAGGTGGTTTCCATAATTAAATATTGTATAGAGATTCTACAAATTAATAGAAATGAAAAAATGAGTGTAGTTATGAGAACAATCAAGGGACTTGGGATAGTGTGAGTGACTTAATATTTCAAAAGCAAGACTGACTCTGATTTATCAAACTTTGATTTCCACTAGATTCTAATTTCAGTCATTACTTTCTCTCTCACATTTAATGAAACCCATGAAGAATACAAACTATATGTCATGAATTTCTTTTATAATTATGGCCAATTTTCCTAGTTACTGACATAACTCTGATATAGGTTTTGGAGCCATTTAAAGTATTTTATTTTGCATGCCAAGTGTTATATAAGGAATAAAGTACATGCCACAAGAGTTTTTAAAAGGAATCATTTTGAAGCTAGAAGTTCCAGGGTCCTAAGATCTAGAAGAATCATATTATCCATAATTTTTACTGAAAATATATATGAATAATTTCAATATCTGTTGTGCTTACTATATATCAGGCTGCATGTGAAGCATTTTACATATTGGCCCATTTAGTCCTTATAATAATACTATAAGAATCATTATCTCTATTTTATTTTATTTTTTATAGAAATTAAAGAAATGAAAAGAGTTTGCTCAGACTTGTCTTGGATGGGGGCATGAACCATGGGGGTGGTGGGTACCTCTTTTCCAATAATCTCCATCAATTCCTACCTAATTTCTTTAAATAAAGATGTAACCAAGTAAAAACATCAAACTTACTAATAAAACTTTGAGATACATCTTCTGGCACCAAGACCCCTGCAACAAGATAGCTGCCCCTAAGTCCTCTATATACAAATTCTGAAGAGTTGCCCTAATTCATACAGATAGTAAGATATAGGTCTAAGAACCAAAGCCAGATTTGTCTGGTTCTTAAGTCTATGTACTAATCTATTATGTTGTTTAATAATATACTCTCACCCATGAAAAACCTCAACATCAAAATATTTTAAATGCATGTAAGTATTAAGCGCTAAGATAATGGCATACAGTAATTTAAGTAGAAAATCTCTCAACTGTTACTTATCATTTAAGTTCAGAAAATAAAAGATATCTTCTTCAAATTATCCCTAAAGAAGTCTATTTCCAAAATAGCCAGTAAATTAAGTCAAATAGCCTATCAGTATAGAGCAGAGTGGGTGCTGGGAGATAGAACTCATTGTACTTGCTATTGTGCAGCTAAAAGACAAGGAGGTACCAGGAGACCTCCACACCAAAATTTCTCCTTTAGCAATGGTTTCCTTGGAAACAGAGACATTTCCAAGCATAACAACTAGTGGTCCCAAGGATAACTGTCTGTATTTTCGTTTCCTTATTTTAAAGTAGCAGAACACATAGGCAAAAGCCAAGACTGGTGCAAAAATCAGGTAACCTTATAAAGGCAAGGGAAATTTCATGTCCCTGAAAGAAAACAGAGTTCTCACATCAGTCACAGAAAATAAAATTCTACCTATGATTTGAAAAGCTCGTTGATAAGAGAAAGAAAAGCAAATTTTGTACTATCACATACTATTTTGATCACACATGCCCACCCTGATGTAGGTTTGAAATTTTTTTCATTCCTCTTGTTTTAAGAGTGTGTAGTTGATCTTTGTTTTATTCCCAGAGATTACTCCTTTCCTTTTTCAGAAGCATACCTTAAGGTGTAGAGCACTCGACCATCATTCCAAATTCTCAGCATCCTATTAGGGGTGGTTATCCAGTGTGCATCAGCCTTTTTGGAGTTTCTGAAGAAAGTGTCTGGAATCCAGATTTTCCCTACCATGTTGCTATTCAATCGGAGGACTTTAATGGTGCTGTTAAATTTCAGACGTCTGTCATACCATGTCTGGGCAAAAAATATGTCAATTGTATATTCCTGTAATTTTTTTAAAAAAAAAGGTGAAATAGAACATTTTTAACACAGAATTGTATTGTAGACCATTTGTTTATATTTATCATTTGTATTCTCACTGCCAATACAAAGCAAAGCTACTTTAGTTTTGAATAATTCAAAAGAAAGCAAAAGCTTTGCTAAGGAGACACACCCATCTTTTCTAGACAAATTGATATTTTTATGAAAAAATAGACCTGTTTAGATGAATTCCAGCAAAAGATCATAGTTGTAATATAATCATTTGCATTCTGTGTCTCTAGATCAGTTTCTCATGTTAATTTGGGCCAGCTCATTCTTTGTTGTGGGGGCTGTGTTGTGTACTTCAGAATGCTTAGTAGCATTCTTAGCCTCTACCCACTAGATGCCAGTAACACAAACACCACACCACCACCCCCAAGCCCCTGCATATTGTGACAGGTAAAAATATCTCCAGACATTGCCACATGTATCTCTAGGAAAACAATAACTCAGGTTCAGAATTCACTGCTAAAGAGTGTAGGAAGTCCATACTATTCAAAACAATCTTAAACTGGAGCTCTGGAGCTCAGTTGCCTCATAATAAAATTGGGATCTTTAAGAACCTGTCTTGTTGGGATGTATGGGTGGCTCAGTTAGTTAACCAACTGCTTTTGACTCAGGTCATGATCCCAGGGTCCTTGGATCGGGTCCTGCATCGGGCTCCCTGCTCAGCAGAGAGTCTGCTTCTCCCTCTGTCTGCTGCTCCCCCTGCTTGAGTTCTCTCTCTCTCACCCTCTGACAAATAAATAAAATATTAAAAAAAACAAAACACCTGTTTTGTTAGGTAGTGTGAAGATGGAAAAGGGGAATGCACATCAAGTAGTTTGTGTCGTGTTTGGCAGATAGCAAACACCAAATGTAAGGTAACTTCTCAAAATTTGTTACTATATAGTTGTCCTTTTCTCCAAATAAGAGGAAATTAATCAATTAAAAAATAGTCTTTACTACTAACCACATCACAAAGCACATTCACAAAGTGCTGTGATGAGCAATGACTTTATAATGATTACCCTCAAATATATATCACTAAAGTGGCAAGTGATTGACTTCAATCAAAGAGAAGTAAAGTGTCATGTGAATTCAGACCACAGACCTGGAGACAGAACACTCAAGTTCTGGTTTGTCATATTTAGATATTATTTAACATTGTATAACTTGATTTTAATGATGTCCATAAATGAGAAAATTGAAGAAAAAATTCAGTGTACTTAGAATATGAGAGCTGGGCAATGAGAATCATCCATATTACATACATTACACCTTCAAAACACAGCCTGTCAGGATCAGACCAGAATCTTCTTCCTTTGCCTCATTTGCATTGTTCTGTGCTATTTCTTTGCACCTCCCTGCTGTGTTGTCTTATTGTAACCAACTATATTTCCACTAGCGTAAGTCTTATCACTTTGTTCACCACTTAGTTCCATATTTGTAGTCTACGAACAGTAAGAAGGGAACTTATTTTACGAAATTCTTTGTCAACTAGTTAGTGATGTGCCGGTAGGTAAAGTAATTAAATAGCTTCTGATCTACATTTTGGCAAGAAGAAAAAAAAATACACATACACACAAAAATAAAAGCTTTAAGGTTCATTGAACCAGCATTTCATAAAATGTGGTCCTGGGATAGCAGTTCTGGGAACTAATATCCCTGAAATTAAAAGTTCTAATTAAATAAACTATCCATATAGCTTTTTCTTAAATATTTATAATTTGCATTAGAATGCTAAATATACTGAAAATTTTAGTTATAAGGAGGACCTGTGTTGGTATTTCTTTAATGGTTTACTTGCATGGTGTATGCAGGTGGTGGTAGACTTTTTTTTATCACCCCGAATGAGAACACTTAGAGTTTCTCATCTCCCTGACTCAACAGAGCGTCCTTACTGCTACTTGGTAAACACTATTTCAAAATTATACTATGACTATGTTATGTTTGTTAATGTTATGTTATGTTATAGTATGTTCTACTTTATTCTAGACTCCAATCTAGTTTCTTATTTTCAGATTCAGACAGAACAAAGCTATATTTATTGTTACATCTAATCCACTATTTCTTCTGATAAATAATTCCAGTTTGAAACAAACTATGCCTTCTCCATACCATCAAATTCTAAAAATTATGGACTACTGTATTTTATTTTCTAGTAAGCTATACTTACCAAGTAAGCAATGATTGTTGAATTTTAAAAGTATATCATTTTTACAAAAAGTAGTTTATATACATATGATCACACTTAGTTCTCATAACAAATTATAAAAAATAATTATCTTTATATTACAATAGAGAAAAAAGAATCTGAAATATTGTCTCTCCCTTATGAATTTTTTTGTCAGCATATTCTTTGCTATTTTTATGATGCCACATCTCCTCTCTAATATGTTAACAAAATAGACAGACTATTAGAAACTTACCATATTGATAGCATTCACGGGACCGATGCTATTCACATACATGTCTGTGTGAATTAATGTCGGTTTCACTGTAAAGAAAATGATAGATATGTGCATGTGGTGAAGCACAACATTTTAATGTTTTAGTGTTATTCTAGAAATACATTTATTTTGCTACATTAGAAGTGATTTATTCACAATTTGGTGTCAGTAACTAATTCACTACATTTAAATAACTATGTTCCAAAAAAAATCTCCTTTTAAGCATGTAAATGCAGTAACTAAGCATTTAGAGTTTGAAACTGATTATCCTTTAAAATTGTGTATTACAATAAACAAATAAGAAAACACTGCTCAGATTTTCTTCAGCCTTCTCTCAGATATCTCAGATATATCTTTAAGCCCTGGAATCTATTTGGGCATGGTAACCTGACTTGACCGATGTAGAAAAAAATAACTACTTAGTGATCTAGAAAAAATATGCTTTAGAAACATGAAATAGACATGAAGAGAAACAAATATTATGAATTGCCCTCTGTTGATTCCTTTCATGACCACTTTATCCTCATACACCTCAGCCAACACAAAATCAATCTTCCTCAATGACTTACTCAATTGTGTGACTCATCAAATAATATGAGGAAACCATATGGAACCCCAGTACACACCTATTAGTCAAAGAGGACTGATATTAAAAAATCATGTAGTATTACATTCATGACCAAATGGATGTGCTCCATTTTCATTTAAGATTTAATGAACAAGGATTCGTATTATCATTCTGTGCTTCAATTCAACAAGTACATTTTTCTCATCTTCATCCACTCTCCCTGAAAGTGCCATGTCATAATTTTCTGTGTTGGACTGAATTCTTCACTAGTCCCTGCATCTATGCCTCTGCTTTCACTCCAATGAGGCTACTTCACTGCCTCTGAACTTCGGGCTTGACCATCTAACTTGTGTTGGCTAATACTACATGGACAAATGAGTACACTAATTCTAATCCCAAGCATTAAACCTTATGTTTGAGCCTCTCCTTTCTGTCTTGCTCTTTGTTATTTTCATGAGAAGGATAATCCTAGCTAGTCTCCTGGTCCCAGGAGTAGAATGAGAATACAGCTTCCTTAAATGAGCAGCTCCAACCTGGCTTAATTTAGATTAGACTGCCCCTGGCAAAGTGCTAAATAAATGCTTTTTATATGTCACTGAGATTTGCAACGGTTTGTGACACAGCAGTAGGTAACTAATATATCCTTTCTTTACCATATTTACTTGTTTGTTTTTGATGTTACTTCATAAAGAAGTTGTCATATTCCTTCTATAAACTTTGTCTAAGATATCTAGGAGAATTTGAATTTCCAGCTCTCATGCCTCGTTTAAAGATTATCGATGCTCTTTCCTCATCTTGCATTTATCAAGGTCCCTCTGACCCCTATGCCTGAATGCTACTTATACATTCTTTATTTTTACAGCATATAATGATCATTTAAGTCTTTCTGGTTATTGAAACATACTCATGTTTTCTTCTAGTGTGGTAGGCACGTTCATTTCTATCTCTACAATATCACAAATTACTTTAACATACCTCCTATATCAGGCCGAAGTTTATTGTCATATCCTTCCAGGAGATTATTTAAGATGACAGTGACATCACCTTCAGGAACTTTTGGAGTCAAGACCCATGTTTTGTTAGAAGCATAATCTTCATAGTCATCATCAGATTTTTGGCTTGTGAGGCTAAGAAACAAAAATATTGGTCAGGAAACATATAGACTATACCCAAGAGGACTTCTCACTCACAGTCCACTGGGGAGAAAGGAGAAATGAACTAGGATTACAGGAATGTATTACAGTGGATGACAGTGAAATTTTTCACTGAGGCTCCATCTAGCTAATTAAACCACACAGATGTAGATTCAAATTTATTAAAGTGTACTCTCCAGTTTTCCAGAATGCTCTGTCTTCCCATCTATAAGTATACCATGTTTTACAAGTGATTTTTGCCTTTCTCATAGTTGATATTCTTCCTGTCCACCTGCCCAACCTCACAAAGGACTTATTAAGAAAAAACTATTTTTGTGAAAATGATGCTTAAATGATGATAATGTAGTCTCAGAATTCAGACATAATGTCTACTTCTTCCTCCCCTAAGAAGTTAACTTGCTTCAACCTATTAATGAAAGTAAGAGACTGATAATTAGATTCACTCCCACAAACCGCCAGACAAGCCTCTCCCCTCTCAATTGAACTACTAAGGAGAACTTTGTCTTGCTGCTTTTTCTTCCCCCAGGGTGTGTGTATGTGTATTTTTTTCCCCTCACTTGCACTGAAAGCAAGGGCGGTTCATTTATCTTCGATTGTTAAGAACCTGGTACTATGAAGAAAAACGTAGCTGCAGACTTTAAACCACTCTTTCTTAGAGCAAAATTTCCTAATCCAGAAACTCATGATAATAGTTAATATACTATAATTGTGTAATTGAAACTGCCTACTTTGAGTGATCTAAAAGCTACATAATATCCTGTGATTCAGTTTTCCATGCCCAAACCTGTCAGGAAACTTCCACAATTAGGGCCAGAAGTTAAGGCTGACTTTGGAAAGATATTGGAATCATACTCATTCATTTTACGTATATAAAAGATATGTATGTGTATGTGTGCATGTATAGATAAACAGATGACTCCATATGGTAGAAGAAAGCTGATTGCATGATTAATCTGGTTTGAGAATGAGCATGGGAGATTGAGTTTTAAGAGTAATCAGTGGCATGGATCAATTTAGTAAGCAAGTAATCTCCTCTTTTATTCCTTTAAAGCTTTATAAAGAGGAACCATTATAAAAACTGAGCCACACATCTGCATCAAACCTCACAGAGCCAGTCATACGTCTGGCACTTCAATTAGCAGAACGACTTTAAACAACATTTAAATTTCATAAACCTCCCATTCAGGGTATGATGGGCCGGACAAAACTTCAAGGAACTCTCAAAGAGAAAGGCTCTGCTGTCGGCAAAGGCCAGGTCTCAGCTAGGGAAATTCTTCTTGGGCCTCAATTCACCATTTCTCTAGAGCATTGCTAAACACTCCCTAATAGAGTTTTCATTCTATGACCTAAATCTCACTAGTTTAAGAAGAAAAAACAGCTCTCTGACCAAGAGATTTTCAAGTCCCTCCAATAACTCAGAAAAGAATGTGGTTGGCCCATTGGATACCATCATTATGGAATTTTACCACCATTTAATTTGTTCATGCAAAAGTGTTTAAAAAAAAAATCTTTCCCTCCCTCTCTCTGAGTCTCTCTCTCTCTGTGTCTCTCTTTCTCTCTCTCCCTCAGACAAATGCACCTTATTGAAGTTTCTTCAAGGGAAGGGAATAGATATTAAATCATTTGGTTCACTCGCTTATAGCAACTCCTCATACTAACAAGTAAATAATCCAAGCATAACGGTGCTGTATTACTGTTACTACCATCATCTGGCAGACTAGGAGGAAAAATACATTAAGTGAAAATACAAGGGATACTTGCTTAGGAGGAATACTACTTTCCAGAATTGCATCAATAAATCTTTTAGAATCATCACCTTTTAGATGCCAAAACAATAAACAAATGGATTATTTCATTTAAAAGTATCAGTGATAGATTTTGTCATAATTGAGGTTGCCTACTTAGCCAGAGAGAGATTAAAAAAATTAAAAAAAAAAAGAGTTGAGAAATTAAGAGTATATACTTTGGAGTTAGAAAATACTGGGTTTGCTTTCTGGATTCATCGTGTTTTACCTCTATCACTTACTATTTTATGACCTGGGGCAAGTTATTTAACCTTGCTAAACTTCACAAAGTTTTCATCTTTAAAATAGAGTTAATGCTAGTATTCATAGCTTATTTTTGTGTAAGGTTAAGATAATGGTTATTAAGTGCTTTGCACAGTGTCTGACACATAGCCCTGAAAATAGGTCTGTTATAATTATTGTTATAAAGTGACCACTGCTAGATTTATAACAACAGCTCCAACCATGTAACTAAAACCTGAATCTGTAGATGCTGCTTTCAGGCTTTTATCTAATATGTGCTGAGAAAAACTAAAAACAGATGTTTTCCAGGAAGAAAAATAATGAACCCCTATATTATAAATAAATTAAGTTTTTATTCTCTAGAGTTTCCCAGCTGAGGTCTAAATTAATGGGGCTGATGCATAATCTGGGATTGTTTCCCGATTTCTTTTTTTTTTTTTTTTTAGATTTTATTTATTTATTTGAGAGAAAGAGACAGAGATAGTGAGAGAGAGCACAAGTGGGGAGGAGAGGGAGAAGCAGGCTCCCTGCAGAGCAAGGAGCCTGATGCGGGACTCAATCCCAGGACCCCGGGATCATGACCTGAGCTGAAGGCAGACACTTAACCGACTGAGCCACCCAGGCACCCTCCAGATTTGTCTTAAAAAAAAGAAAAAAGAGACTCTGAGAAGTCTCAACATTGGCTGTTTCTCTAGAATTCCTTGGAGTCAAGACCTCCTGATTTGTATAGATAGGCTGTCTAGGAATAATGAAGTCTGATCATTAGACAAGACGTTCTGTGGCATTGTCAACCCCATAAGAAGGCCTGGGCAGAAACAGATTGATAATGATTCAAGAAAACAGACTTGATAGTTGAGTGCACTGAGCACAAACATAAAGTTGAACTTCTAGCTAAAGCCAACTATCCGAATGTAACAGCCTTTACAAGTAGTAATCTTATAAAGAGAGAGAACTAAAATTGAAATTCGTCTTAAATTAGCTTACCATAATGAAAAACATTTTTCATAGGCTGAGTGGAAAATTTGTCAAAAACAGTGCCAGAAAAGGTTGTAAAGTTTTCATCTTTGAAAGCTTTTTAAGAAATATAGAAAGCCATCTCCCTGGGACCCTTGGACCAGCAGCATGAGCACTGCTAGAATATTGCTAGAAAAGCAGGACCTTGGGCCCCACCTGAGACACCTGAATCATAATCTTTAACAAATCTTCAAGTGATTCATACGCATATTAACATTTGAGAATCTCAGTCACAGAGTTTTTTTGGGGGGGGGCATCTTTAAAGATACATATTACCAGGTTCCTACTTTAAATCTTGAGTCTCCATGTTGTAAATTAGATTTTTATTTTCATGTTTCCAGTTTTATGCATGATTTGAATTTATGAATTATTACAAACATGTAATAAGCTCATGTTTATAATCAGAAACAAAAGCTGATTTTAAAAAATGGCTTAGAAAAACAAAAGAAATATTTGATAGATGCTCAGTGAGACGTTGTTCTAAATTATATAGAAGAATCTAAATACTTGAATTTTGGTACATATATTGTATGTTTGACACTGAATATTAATCATGCAGTTTATGGAATTTTAAATTTTAATCAATGTATTTCAGATTCCTACAAATTCAATAAAGATCTAAGTTTTGTGGTGGGGGGTGGGTAATCTAGTCACTTTACCATCCCAGGGTAATATAACAGCAAACATTTGGGTGAGATATAAAAACATTTGTCTTTTCATTCAGGTATCTTAAAATCCATTGGTATTTGGCATCATAAAGACGATATATATTTTTTCTTTCTCTGACATAGGTAAGTAGAATAAAAAAATAAAAAATCACTTATTTTTATGTTTAAACTATTTTTAAATAATTAGTGTTTCATTCTTTCATAGTTTCAGTAATATTTTGTTGGTACAAGTTTTAGTTTTATTTTATAGGTGCAATGAGTTATATGCAGGGTATTTTATATGTCAAAATAAATCTCTCAAGATATATAGGTCAGCAAAATGAAACCTTTTGGATCTTTTCTATTAAAAATTCCTATGCATTGGATTTTCTGTTTTGTTAATATTACCTCTACTGGGAATCTCCACTGCTTATATAACCTAATCTCTATTCCTTCCTTTTATCATTTTCAGAGATATCCTTCTACCCCACATTTTCTTCAGACCATAGAATCCAGTGAGAATCCTCATACTCCAAAAGCATCAGTAAGAGAAGAATGTGTTGTTTCTTACCTCGTTATGTTACCCAAGTTTGTTAAGTTCCCAAAACTTGGCCAAACTCCAGTCTAACTGCATGTATTGTCCTTCCTGCTTACAATCTTTTCTCTTCACCTCCCAAAACAATATTTGGCTTGGCTTATTCCTTCTTACTTTTCAACACAAACATCACCTTCACATAGAGGTCATCCCTTATTATCTAACTTTGTCACCCACCCACCCTTCATATGCTCTAGCCAGTCCCTTCATAGCATTTGTTAACAATGTCTATGTATTGATGTTTATTCTATGTCTCCATTACTAGACTACAAGTTCCATGAGTACATGTTTAATTAAGATTTGTGGAAAGAATAAATGTTCTTGTTAACAAGTTTTCCTAAGGTAAATAATAATACCAATGATAGCTACTTTTCAATATTCACTATGTCCTAGGAATAACTTTAAGGACTTCACCTACATTCTCCCACTTAATCCTTAAAACACTGATATTCCTATAATTATCCCCATTTTGCCGATGAAGAAAAACAATGATATTTACCAACAGTCACTTCAGTTTGCCAAAACCAAAATGTTTAACCATTATGCTGCAAGGCTTTGAAAAAGAAAAATTGGGTCCAAGTAATCTGCTACTGTACATTCATCAAAAAATAAGATAATCCAAAATAAATGGTTGCTCAAGCTCATTTTCCTTTAGGACAATAAATTAGTTTATGCCTGAGCTCAGTAAAAGTATGGCATCTTCACACAAAGTTAATAACATTCAAATTTCGTAAGCTTGCTGTTACAGGTACCAATAATTTGATCTCCCCATACTGAGGAATAAAAGCAGAGCTCACAATTTAACTTCACACATGTGATAAACTGTCTTACACTCTTTCTTGGCTTGGAGAGCAATGTACACTGCAGGGCAAGGCATACATATCAACCAGTTCATTTTAAAGGATGTCTTTCAGCCACTGTAAAAAGTAGATTTTGGTAAAAAGTGTTTGAGCAGGTATGAAAGGTGAGTATATGTCTCAAAGGACACAGGGAACTCATAATCTGATCTGATCATGGGATGAGGGGGCTCCACTCTGTATTGTCCAGGAAAACTGGGAGCTCTCTAGGGACACTGCAGTATTCTGTGAACAAGAACACTGGGGTACCAATTAGTCTTTCACATAGGGTCTTTCGTGGCCTATGGGATTCTATACCTCTCAGTAAGGACATGTAAGGAACCTATGTAGAACCTGTTGGGAAAGGTGCTTCTGCTTGTGTGTGTACACATGAATGTGAATTTACAAAAAGAGGAGTGGTACACCAAGGAAATAAATCCCCAAGCCTCAATTCTGATCGTGAATTGTCCTACTTATAATGACTTCCTTAGCTCTTACCAAGTTCAATTTTTTAATATTAGGTTAACAGCTATTGATAAGTATGTTTATTTGACTGAGTCAATTATGAGACATATATCCAATGTGTAAATGCAAATTGTTTATTTTATTAGCAATCACCGGTGTCCTATATCAAATAAGTGGGGTTTTATTACCTAAGATAAATTTCATTGCAAGTATCAGAACATTCAAACCAAATTGGTGGGCACTGACATATATACTCATAAAGCCTAATGTAGGATCAGCTTCACAGTGCTCTAGATAGCTTCACAACTATGGTATTTGAAAACTCAGATTCTTTCCAGTTCACCCTTCTATCCTCCACAGTGTCAGCTTCAACCCAAAGATGGCTTGACTATGCAGTCAAGAGATGCTAACAACAACTCCTTACACCTCCATGCCTCCTTATTTACATCTGTGAAAAGAGATATACTCTTCTAGAAGTTCCTTCATAAAGAAAAGTCCTCAGAGAGTCTAATTCTGTGCATCGCTAGAATATGTATGAATTCATACATATAAAACTGAAATCTATGACTAGAGGAGATTATGTTAATTATTTTGGTCTAATTATCTATCCTGCCATTAGTATCCAAGATAGAAACAGCTTCACAAAAAGCATGAGGATTTCACATATACCCAGTGAAAATTGGGATAATTAATAAAGCAAGGAGGGGAAATGTGGAAAAGACAATCACCACGCTCGTTGGGGTCAAGGGGTGTATACAGGAAAAAGCCATCAATGTGAGGTCTAGGATTATCCCTGAAGTCCATTTTCCTTGGTTAGCCACCTCACCATACTTGTGTTGTTTGTTTTAACCATTCTTTTTTTTTTTTTTAAAGATTTTATTTATTTATTTGAGAGAGAGAGAATGAGAGATAGAGAGCACGAGAGGGAAGAGGGTCAGAGGGAGAAGCAGACTCCCTGCCGAGCAGGGAGCCCGATGCGGGACTCGATCCTGGGACTCCAGGACCATGACCTGAGCCGAAGGCAGTCGCTTAACCAACTGAGCCACCCAGGCGCCCTTGTTTTAACCATTCTTAAATAAAATTGGGAGAATGTGGAGCAAATAGGACTCATTCACTGCTGAAATGAAAACATTTTGTCATTATCTGCTAATGATAATCCCTATTTCATATCCCAAAAAGTCCATCTCTAGATTTATTTCAAAAAGAAACACATGCATATGTCCACTCTAAGACTTGATTAAGAATGTTTAGTTGCATTATTAGTAATAGATATGAACATAAAACAAAACATAACCCAAACAGATGTAAACATAATCCAGTACAATAGATTAATAAAAGATGGTATATTCACATAATAAAATACCATACAACAATACAAGTTGGTGAACTATTGCTAAATTCAGCAACATGAATCTAAAAAAAAAAATTGAGCAAAAGATGCCACACACACACACACACACACACACACACAATGTTTCTGTTTATATAAAATTTAATAAAAGGCAAAATTCAACTATATAGCTGAAAGTCAGGACAATGGTTTCTTTGGGGTAAGAGAAAGAAGAAGAAAATGAGGAAATAAGGGAGGATGTTTACTAGGGTGCTAGCAGTATTTTATTTCCAGTTATGGTTGGGGGTTATATGGATTTAGTGATGACTCACTGAACCATATTTAGGTCTTTCGTACTTTTCTACATTTTACTTCACAACAACAACAACAAAGCATTTAAAAAATGAGGCTTAGGTGTGAGAGTTAAAAGTAGAACATTAGGTTCCTAAGAGCAAGAAACGTTTCTGTCTCCAACAGTGTCATTTTCTGAAAATTTGCCAAAGTGCCTGGCACATAACAAGACACGCAATGAATACTTTCCAAAATACTGGATGAATCAATGAGAGTATGAGTTATTTTTAAAAACTTGTTTGTGAAAATATACATGGAAATGTAGATTCACTCTCTTTAAAAATGTACATATGTAACAATTATAGCTAATATTAAAATGAGTGGCCTACATAACATGCCATCACATGATTGCCATCACCTTCTTCATTGAATGCTATAATGCCTTGTGTGTAAAAACTCAGGTAACATGCACTGAAGATATTTTTGAGAGTTAAAAAGAAAATAAAACCAAGGTTAGCCCCAGAAACTAACTGTCTATAACTGTTTGATAGAATAGAAATAAAAGTGTTGATGCTAAATTGTGATAAGAAATGTCAATGGATACAAGAATTCTTGACATCCAAATGTCAATAGATACAAGGGTATAAATAATGATATTTATAATGATGATTATTAAACTGACAAATCCTAATTTATCCCTTTAGATATAAGGTACTTTTATGTGATCTTTTAATAAGTGATAAAAATAATATTCGGTTTCTTGTTTGTGTACACTTTGCCACAGAGTTGAAGCTATAGCTTCAAAACCTGAATGATCTTGGGAAACTGAGACAGCTCATCTTGCACCTTATATACTGATGTGGAATTTTTTCAAAGGAAGTGGGGCCATAACTATGTTGGTCTCAGGCAACAATTTTTTTTTCTATGATGTAGCAGAACTTAGCCACTGCACTTGTATTATTATTGGACTGCAATAACGCAATGATAGACTAGGCCAATACAATTTGGGCGGCTGCTCTCCCTCATTCCAGAAATACACATGGAGTTTGCATTGAGTTGCTATGTTCTGACTATGAAAATCCAAGACTAACTTTAACCACAGAAATATGTAAACTATAAGCTAATGTCAGAGAAGGTTGTAATTTATTTACTGTCAAGAAATATTCTCAGAAGGAAATATTTGTATTTCTTCCTTTATCTACTTGATTATCATTCACTAGGAATGCACAATGTTCAGCATATACTGAATGTTCAATACATTATATAGACCAGTCGTTCTTACCCTGACTGCATGTTATAACTACCCAGAGAGCTTTAAAAAAAATACCAGTGCTGAAGACCTGCCTCTTAAGATACTCAATTAATTGATCTAGGATGGGACCAAGACATTGGTATTCAGCTAATTCTAAGGTGCTGCCAGAAGTAAGAGCTAGTGCAAGAGAGTGTGATAGAGCTTTTTCCTAAAATAAGTACCACTTTGGTTATTACTCTCAACCAAGTCAAATGTCACTTACTAGTGTTTCATTGTACACTGGACGTTCAAAATAGCATCATCCTCAAAATTTATGTCCTATTAAAATTGTCCCATATCAGCGGTTCCCGGAACTTAGGACATCTGTCCCTGATAACCAAGACAGATTTAAGTGTCACATAGGAATAGCATTAAGACTTTGAAGCACATAATTTGAAAATTTCTCCTGTTTTAATTTTCTTTCAATACACTCAATTATACTAAGGACAGTGTCTCAGTTTATTTATAATTTTTCCTTAACCACATTCTTCAACTTGCTAATCTACTTTCTAAGGAGAACATCAAGCTCAGCACTTCCAAAAGAAAATAATATATAATTAAGATGTGATAACGTTGCACTGGTTTCATTGTATTTACTTTGCAGGTGGCTTGTATTATGAAAAGTAAAACCTATTTTCCAGATTTTATTACTTTTATAATTAGATGTATTAAATAAAATAATTACTTTAAAAAGATACTGGTTTTATGAAAAATATTAAGTAAATAAATGATCAGGTGTCACTTAGATGTGGCAAAAACCACGAAGGTGGCCAGATTTGGGAAACAATGCCTTATAGCTTTAGAATTCTTGGTCCTTCAGTTAATTATTTGAGATTCTTTTGTGCAAAGCGCAGTTGTAGATGGAAAGAAGTAGAAAGTTCCATGCTGATATCAAAACACCTTTCAATTATTTGAGGAAACAAACACCTAAACAGCTAGAAGCAAGAAACACTGAACAATGCAAGACAATAATAAAAACATTGTCACATGGTAGACCATGACTAATCTCTGTCTGTAGTACCTCCAACTTGATGTTAGTTATTTCTATAAATGTGCCTCTGCATTTATTATGAAATCTCAATTTCTGTAGTAAGAAGGATAGTTTTCTCTAGAACATAAAACATTTTGAAGAACTGACCCAACTTTTGATCCCTCTTCTAGCAAAATAAAAAGTCACACATATAAACATGCAAAATTGTTCTCATATTTGCAGGGAGGCCACACATGTGAATAGGAGAAACTTTGTGTACTTTCTCCCAAAGGTTAAACTGTTCCAGGTTTAGGATAGTTTAAGGGTCACTGAAAAGCAGTGTACAAAAGTGAAGGCTGATTCTATTGCATGCAACAGCTGCATATATTCAGATGTTTATTCATGTATATTCAAAATACATTAAAAATTCATTGGAGTCTGTTCTGTGAGAGCAGAAAATGAAATATTTCAATTTTGTCTTTATATTCAAATGTTTGGAAACATAGAGCTAATTTATTCAGGTGGCTGATTGAATTTTCACTTCTATGTGGAATTTTACCCACATGACCATGATTCTAGGAAATTTTTTTCCTCTTCTATATTTTCTAAAATTGCACCAGTCTTTAAGTTCAAGTCAACACAAATTTAAAATCTGTCTCTGTGGTCATGTCTATTACTAGACTACTCTTAACATTTTCATTATTTGGCTCTTCCTGCCTAAAACATGTTCTCAAAATCAAGGTTTTATTAATCACTTTAAAAAGTTAATCAAGTCTTATCTCATCTTCCAGCTTTCTTCCTCCTCAGTTTCCCTACCCCGGTTATATAAATAGTCCATTTTTATCTCAATATAATATAAATTTATATAACTAGGAATTATAAATACTTCAAATCACAGAAATTTGTGTTTATTCATTTTTATTTAAAGGCATCTTCTATGAATTAAACACTATCCTCAGTACGTTTTGCTTATGAAAATATGGTAGATGTTAACAAAAAAAAATTCTATATTGAAAATGAGCATGAATAAGTACTCTATGGATGTATTTTAGAGAGTCCAAAATTATTTTTGTGCTTAGAATCCTGGAAGAATGTTAAAAAAAAGGGGGGGCGCCTGGGGGGCTCAGTCAGTTAAGCATCTGCCTTCAGCTCAGGTCATGATCCCAGGCTCCTGGGATCCAGCTCCACATGTGGCTCCTTGCTCTGAGGGGAGCCTGCTTCTCCCTCTCTCTCTGCCTGTCACTCCTCCTGCTTGTATGCACGCTGTCAAATAAATACAATCTTAAAAAAAGTCCCAGTGGACTTTGAAATCACCCTAACTTCACCCCAGTTTAAGTGCATTTTAAATCATCATGCTGGTTCATAGGCAAATTAAAATTTTAATAGAAAAAGGCTAGTTTGTATCATTTATATATTTACAAACATAGATCCTGTACAATGCAATAAGTTTAAAAGCTTTAAATGACAAGGAATTCTTATCATGTAGAGTGACTTAATGGAATAACAAAGTCCCTTACTGCCTTTTCTAGGTAATGTGTTATTACTTTTTTCAAGAGACTGCAAATCTAATGCACAAATTGCAAAGAGGCTCCACAGAATCTATGCTTCTTCCTACAAGTTCCCTATCAGTTTTCTTTCCATCCTTTCCAGTATCCTCAGGTACCTAATTACCACTGGTGTCAAAACAGATCACATTACTGATTACCACTTCAATGATATCACTACCAATGAAAAGGTCCTGACTAATTCAATCAAGAGTACAAACTCAGTCAAGATAAAAGAAACTTCCATTTGTCTGGAAAAACTTCATATGGTCATTTTGTGTAAGCATTCTAGAAAAAAAAATCTAGATAATCATTTTTTAAAAGTTATTATTCCAGGGGCTCTGGGTGGCTCAGTCGCTAAGCATCTGCCTTTGGCTTAGGTCATGATCCCAGGGTCCTGGGATCAAGTCCTGCACTGGGCTCCCTGCTCAGCAGGAGGCCTGCTTCTCCCTCTCCCACTCCCCCTGCTTGTGTTCCCTCTCACTGTCTCTCTCTCCCTGTCAAATAAATAAATAAAATCTTTAAAAGTTATTATTCCAGAAGCTATTTAATTCTCTGATGCAAATAGGAGATTGCTAAGTAGTATATATGCAGGAATATGTTTAACTTTATACAGAATTGCTAAGTTTTTCCCTATTTTTATTCCTACTAGCAATGGAGAGTTCCAGTTGCTCCACCTCATCCTTACTAACACTTAATCTTGCCAGTATTTTTTATTTTACCCATTCTGATAAATGTATACTGGTATCATAATGTACATTTACATTTAGGGCTAATAACTTTCAACCTCTTTTTGTGTGCTTACTGACATCTCAATAACTTGGATGAATCTCAAAGTCACTATACTGAATGAAGTAGACAATTCTACTTAAATATTCTTGAAAAGAAAAGAACTACACTGATGATAACAGACCAGTTGTTGCCAGAAGTTAAGGGAGGGGGAAAGGTGTGACTACAAAGGGGTGCTAGGAGGGAGTTTTTTGGGTGTGGGGGGTGAGATGTGATAGAACAATTCAGTATCCTGATTAAAGATACTGAATTACAGGGCGCCTGGTGGCTCAGTCATTAAGCGTCTGCCTTCAGCTCAGGTCTTGATCCCAGGGTCCTGGGATCGAGCCTGCATTGGGCTCCCTGCTCATCGGGAAGCCTGCTTCTCCCTCTCCCACTCCCCCTGCTTGTGTTCCCTCTCTCACTGTCTCTCTGTCAAATAAATAAATAAAATCTTAAAAAAAAAAAAGGATATTGAATTACAAGAATTTATGTGTTAAAATTCGTACAACTGCCTACCAATAAATGTCAATTTTGTTCTACGTTAAAAATAAAACAAAAAGCTATTATGCTGTAAACTTAAATCACTGAACTTTTGAAAATATTCTTTGATATAAGATTTTTGTGAAATTTCGTGATACTAAAGTATGAGGTAATTGAGTCTAAAATTTTAAAAATCTCCTTGTGGGGGGGAGGGTGCCTGGGTGGCTCAGTTGTTGAGCATCTGCCTTTGGCTCAGGTCATGATCTCATGGTCCTGGGATCGAGCCCTGCTTCGGGCTCCCTGCTGGACAGAGTCTACTTCACCCTCTCCCTCTGGCCCTTCCACCTGCTTATGAGCTCATGCTCTGTCAAATGAATGAAATCTTTAAAAAAAAATAAATATAAATAAATAAATAAGTAAACAAATAAATAAGACTCTCCTGGGGAGAAAGGAATTTTATTACTGAAATGGTATTGTGGTTTCCTTTTAAATTGCTACATAGATGTTTGGATCTCTTTCAGCCTTTTAGATGGAATATTACCTTTCATGGCTTTGTTGTTCACAGATTAAGTTCAACAACATATTTTATGGATAGGAAATAAATATACTTTTGTTAATGTTCTCTGAGAATCCCTTAAAATCTAAAACTCAGTCATCCAAATAACTGCTCCTAAAGCATATTAATTTGTAAGTAAGAGACTATCTTTGCCATTTCTTAGATACAAAGTACTTATCTTTATAAAAACATATCTGTTTAAACACATTAGTTAAATATGTGCAATAATTTCATAATAATGCCATAAAATAATTACGCTTCAAATAATTGAAATAATAGCAGAATGACTCTTGATCCCACTAAGATTTTATAGCAAAATGTAGAACAATACTATGTATAACTCTAAGGAAGCTTAAAGTAAAAAAATTTAGTTAATTGTAAGCAATTGAGAATTGGCAGGTAAATTGTAACCCTCACCATTCCCCAAATCATAGAGGCACATGTCTTAAGAAAAAAACTGATATTATATGAGGCATTTCTCCTGACACAAACCCCTTATCTGGAATACAATTCAAATTCTTCACTAAGGCTGCAAGACCATGTCACAGAAAGCAGCTTTCTGCCTCCCAAATCCTATATCCTGACTTTTGATCCTTGGTCACTCTCCAACCATCTGGGCCTTTTTTTAGCTCCTAAATCACACCAGGTTCTTACTCCATTCAGGGCCCCTGCACCTGCCATTACCTATGATGAGAACAGTCTTCCCTTGAATCTTTTCATGGCTGAATTTTTTTAATATTCATATAACCTCAGCTTCTTACCCATTAGTCAGAAAGGCCTCTCCTGACCTTTCTACCTAAAGTAACTCTTTTCTTCTCTCCATCACACCACACTTTTATTTCTTCAACTTTTACCTCTATTTGAAGTTTGTTTACTATTTGTCCTTAGACTGCAAGCTCTAAGAGGATTAAGAAGATAGAAGTTTTTCTCACTGTTTTATCTCCAACCCCCATAGTGCCAAACAAGTGTTAGGAATGCAACAAATATTTAATTATGGCAGGAAGGCAGGAGACAGGAGGAAGAAGTTTGTCCACTTTGCATTTATTTTCATTCCACATTTAACACAGCACCTTAAAGCTCAAGAGTCGAATGACATCCCACGTTAGCCTATTTCAAGGAAAAAATGGACAGAATCACACAGATCTATGAATTTAAAAAATGATTGATTATGAAATGTATATCTGGTTACACAATTCCCTTAAATCAGAGGCAATAAGTGAAACAAATCAATAAAAAATAGAACACTGTCTATAAGTAAATTTATAAAAATATGATTATAATATATAATATAGTATAGTGTTTTGCTTTTAAAAGCACATCTTTATTCTATAAAATACTTCCACAAGAGCAACGACTAGGTTTGCCTCATCCAATGCTTTACAGCATCCAGCATAGTGCCAGAACAGAGTGGCTAGGAACTAAACAAAACACGATTCCCAAAATAAATAAGAATTAAGAAGGGCACTATTCAGATCACCTAAATGAGAGTATGTAACCACTATATCCAAACTTCTGCTTTATGTGCATTTTTCTGATAAACTTCATTGATACTTAAACATTTACTAAGCATCTGCTTAGGAGATTACATGGAGTCTGAAGTCCAAGAGAATAAGATTAATGAGAAAATCTCTCCCTCCTTACGTGCTTCTCTAATAAGTTCACTTTGATATACTCATTCATCAGAGAAATTGAGCTGCGTATGGAAATGGTAACAGATCTACAAAAAGGAGCTCCCATTATGGACCTTGGAAACACTGCTAATGGCCTGTTGACCACAAGGGTACTTGAAAAATCACATGTTTCAAGGAGTATTTGATGGCCAACATAGCCCTGGTTTTGTGGCACTGAGATGAATTTATTTGCTGTTTATTTTATATATAAAAGATTTTGGTGAGGTGACGTGGTGTGACTGGGAAGTTTTGTTTTATTTTTCCCTTTCAGTAGGGTTTTATTACTGAATATTTTTTATGCTTTCAAATATAATAATTAGCTTAGTTAAATACCATTCACTATGACTGCTCCTTTTTAGTCATGAAATAAAAAAGATTTATAATAAAAATATCTCTCAATCCTAAAACATCTCTCTGATGAAAATTCTGTATTAAAGAATTTCAAAAGAATTTGAAAATTTTCAAAAGAAAATGGAAGAGAGGTAAGAAGCTCTGAATAGTACCTCTAAAGGAGGTAGGAAAATGAAACCAGCATTTGAAAGAATCTAACAAAATACAGTGTGACAGTTGAGTTGGGTCCAATGAAGGATCAGGAGCTGACACTGGAGAGGTTGTCAGGGATCAGATCATGAAGGACCATATTGGATAATCAAATACCCAGTTTGCCTGGGAATGTTCCAATTGGCACCTGTGATCCTGACACAATTATTAATAATTATGCCCTCTTTCACTATAAAAATATCTCCATTTTGCATAACAAATATATGGTATATTACCTACAAGTCTAGTTAAAAGAATTGGATTTTATGGTAGAAGGTGAGTTATTGCAAATATTTAATATGGCAATAAAACAACCATATTTGTATTGTAAGAAGTCATTCTTAAGTAAAACTACATTTATTTGCAGATAACAATATTCTATATAAAAAATCATAAGGGATCTATTAGAATTACCAGAATAAGTTCTAGAACAAATACCACAGGATATAAAATCAATATACAAAATAAATTGTTTTTCTATATAATAGTAATAAACATTTGGTAAACAATTTAAAAGTATATAATTTGAAATAAGACACAAATTACTTAATAAACTTAAGAAACATGTACAAAGTGCCTACACTGAAATTGGACAAAATAGAAAAATTTAAGACAAGCTAAACATATGGAAAGATAAACCATGTCCATGGATTGGAAGACTTAACATTGTCAAAATGTCAGTAATTTCTAATTTGATCTATATGTTCAATACCATTTCAATAGAGACACAGGACATTTTTGTTTTGTTTGTTTTTGTAGAAGTTGACAAATTTACTAAAAATATGTACGGATATTAAAAGATGCAAAATAAACAAATCAGGTCCTACAAAAGAAGAACACCTAGGTTGTGTTTCATATTCATTGCCTGGTTTCAAGATTTACTATAAGGCTACAATGATCAAAGTCACATAGTACTGACATACAAATAATCTAGTAGATCAATGGAATGGAATACAGATTTCAGAAATAGACCTAGACATATATGTTACTAACATTTTGACAAAGTTCAAAGAAATAGCAATAATAAAAGAAAATCTCCTCAAAATATGGGGCTGAAGCAATTGGATAAATGTAGGGGGTAATAAATCTAATTCTCTAACATATTAAATGAAAATAATAAAACATTGAGAAGGATATTAGAGCTAAAAGAGAAAACTGTAAATACAAAGCTTCTAGATAAAATATGAAAATATTTTTGCAAATTTGGAGGAGGCAAATATCCTAGGACAGAAAAAACACTAACCATAATGGAAATAATGACAAATTGTACTTTAAAATTAAACATTTTGCTTACCTAAATAAATTAGTAAAGAGTAAGGGTACCTGGGTGGCTCAGTCAGTTGAGTGTCTGACTCTTGATTTCAGCTCAGGTCATGATCTCTAGCCCCATGTCAGGCTCTGTTACTTAGTGGGGAGTCTGTTTGAGATTCTCTCCCTCTCCTTCTGCCCCTCCCCCCAAGTAAATAAATAAATCTTTTAAAAAAAATAGTAAATAATAAACCCAAAGACAGGAAAAAAATTTCCTACATCTGATAAAGGGTTTTTATATAAATCATAAAGTACTCCTACAAATCAATAATAAAATCAATCAAAACAAAAAAACCTCAGGGGCACCTGGGTGGTTCAGTTGGTTAAACATCCCACTCTTGATTTCAGCTCAGGTCATGATCTCAGGGTTGTGAGATCGAGCCCCACATTGGCTATGCGCTAGACATGGAGGCTGCTTAAGATTCTCTCTCCCTCTCACTCTGCCCCCCCCCACAACCTGTTTGCATGCAAGAGCACTCTCTCTCTCTCAGAAAAAAACAACCAAACAAAAACACCAAAAACCTGAATAGGTACAATTTTACTCCCACTGTAATGGTTTAAATCCAAAAGACTTTAGTTACCAGTCTCTGCAGTGTCCCCAGTGATCCTATCTTTCTGGTACTCACACAATCACCTATACCTTTCCCACTATGTATCAGGATTGTTCTGTGTTACTAATGCCACATGGCATTAGTGATGGTACATAATTATAAGATTTTATTACAAAAGTTCGTGGCTTCTATCTCGAATGCTCTCTGTCTCTCCCTCTCTTTAGATCTCTTTCTTTTCACTCCACCTCTCCAAAACCATGGAGAGACCAGTGAAGGAAATGGAAAGTCCTGCCAATATAGTAGTGAGCTTGAGAATGGCTTATCTAGCACCTTCAGAGAACTGGAACCCTGTTCAACAAATTGATTACAGCCTCATGAGAGGTCCTAAACCAGAATCATCCAGCTAAGTCACTTCTGGATTCCTGATTCTCAGGAGCCTTGTGAGGTAAGACATGGCTTGCCTTTGCGGGGGGTTGGTTTTGGGGTTTTGTTGTTATTTTTAATGTTTTGAATAACTGCTTATATAGAAATAGATAACTAATACAAAGGCAGATAATACCTTAAGTTGTAAGGATTTGCAGCAACTTGAACTGTCACACATTAGAAAACTGTTCTGATAATTGCTTATAATATAAAAATAAATTCTATGTCCCAGCAATTCCACCAAGAAAAATGAGAAAGGGTCCAAAGAAACACTTGTACAGTAATGTTCATGCCAGCTTTGTCCAAACTGCCTCAAATTGTATACATCAAGAGGAGAATGGGTAAACATGTTGTAATTCATACCATGGGATTCCTAAAAATAAAAAGGAACTCATGATATATCCAACATTATTATGTGTCAAAAACATTATGTTTAGCAAAAGAAACTAGACACAAACAGTTGGTTTCATCAATATAAAGTTCTAGAATAGAAAAAAAATAGTCTGTTGTGAGAAAAATCACAAGCAAGACTATCAGGAGAAGGGAGGAAAGGGAGAGTAGAGAGGTAGTTAATTGAAAAGGAACATAAGAAAACCGCAGATGTGACCGAATCTATATATACTGAAAACGTGTGTGTGTGTGTGTGTGTGTGTATGCATAGTATATAGGAGCAATGATTATACTAACGCATACATTTGAAAAAATTTCATATAACTGTACACCTAAATTCGGAACAGTTTATTACATCTCAGCTGTATATTTAAGAAAATATTTGATAGGAGAAATATCTCTCTGCTGTGTAGTAAATTAATAAGACAGCAAAACTGGCATCAGAAAGTACTTTAGGTGACTGATTTAGTAACCTAGGTGACAGATAATTTTGAGTTTAATTCTATGATCAGACCTATTAGGCACAAAGAAAAATGAAGTTAGTCATGACCCTGAATAGCAAAATATCAGCTTGGATTGTCTTCTTCCTCATTACTCTCCAGATTCGACCCATTGCTTCCATTTCAAATCTAATATTGATATTGCCATCAACAGTAACAACATGGGTTTGCTCTGAATAATAGGTTGAGTAATTTTGCTCAGAAACTCAAAGACAGTGGTTTCATACTATCTCTGGAAAAAGATCCTTATTTTGCATATCTTTAGGGAAACTTCTTCAAGAAGTTCCATGTGTCAGCATTTATTTTCTTATTATACTGGGATCTAATCTACATATGTTAGAAATATTAAGTTTACAACAATGATCTAAAATGAATGACTGGTATAGGCATTCTACAAACTTAGGGACCTTTCCCGTATTTTTTTTATCTTACACAACTTAAGGTAGGGGACTGAAGAATTAGAGAATTCTTGTTAAGAATTCTGCACTCTCCCAAAATTTCGATTTAACAGAGGTGGAGAAGATACTTCTGCTTCTAGGAATATCCCCAGGAAATAATGACCCTGTAGTAGTAACAAAAACAATGACAATATATAAGGGACGCTACCATGTGTCAAGCCCTTACCATGTATCATATCAATTAGTACTCAAACTTATTAAGAATTATTATCTTCCTTGTTTTTATATGAAGAGACTAAGGCTATATGAAAGTAACTGAGGGCCAGCAAGTAATGATAGGGATAGAAATTTAAATTCTGGTCAAGTGTGGCTCCATAGCTTACACTCTTTAAGGACCACACTATACTGTAGGACCTGTTTGCTTTTTTGTTTTTGTTAGCAGCTATATATACAGAACTTAGAGTGAGATACTGTTGGGAAGATAAAAAGGGTTTTCTTTCTTCCTTTTTTTTTTAAGATTTTATTTATTTGACAGAGAGAGACACAGCAGGAGAGAGAGAGGGAACACAAGCAGGGGGAGAGGGAGAGGGAGAAACAGGCTTCCTGCTCAGCCGGGAGCCCTATGCGGAGCTCGATCCCAGAACCCTGGGATCATGACCTGAGCCGAAGGCAGATGCTTAACGACTGAGCCACCCAGGCTCCTGTCTTTCTTCCTTTTTTAAAAGAAGACAAATTTCGGGGCGCCTGGGTGGCTCAGTCTTTCTTCCTTTTTTAAAAGAAGACAAATTTCGGGGCGCCTGGGTGGCTCAGTCGTTAAGCGTCTGCCTTCGGCTCAGGTCATGATCCCAGGGTTCTGGGATCGAGCTCCGCATAGGGCTCCCGGCTCAGCGGGAAGCCTGTTTCTCCCTCTCCCTCTCCCCCTGCTTGTGTTCCCTCTCTCGCTGTCTCTCTCTGTCAAATAAATAAATAAAATCTTTAAAAAAAAGACAAATTTCAGGGAAAATAAAATGCAATTTTCATTATTTAATTAAAAAATAATTATTAAGCATTTTTAGAGGCAAAGCACTTCTCTAAAAGCCTGGGTTATATAAGTAGACAAAACAGTGTCTTTGCTTTCATCAATCCTGGCTTCTACTGAGGGTAACAGAAAATAAAAAGTAAAAATAATAAACCAGTAAGCAACATAGTATAAAATTATCTACTTAATTATTGAAGGCTCAAAGTATAAGCAAGCATAAAACATAGATGAGAATAAGTGGAATTGTGAGTAGAAGGCTGAATGTTGTTTGCAATATTACACTGAATGATCAGTATAATTGGGAAGGTAATATTTGAGTAGGTGAATTAGCCAATGGATATCTGGGAGAAATACAATGCATAGGGAAAAGAATATTAAATATACTTTCCCTGTTGTTATCATAACCAATGTCTCAGAACAGGGAAAAAATAAGTAAGAAGTGTTAGACTCACATTTAGTACGAATGTGGAAGGTTGTCAAAGAGAGGCAGAACTGTCTAGAGAAAGCTAAATACCAGTTATGGGTTCCTTTTCCTTTACCCACCTTGTAGCCACATAATAGAAGTTTAAGGATTCAATGAGAGAGGAATTCTTGTGTAAGAAGTTTATTGGCCTATGAGTAGAAAGAGCTGTGCAATTTCATATTCCCTCCTCTCACGGAGATATTTGCACCACCTCTACCTCAAGGCAATTAAAAAAGTCAAGAAATCCACTCATAGATGTCTACTGTGATGGAAAACTAACAAAGGCAATTGCTATCATTACCCCAAATAGAAAACTTGCATACCTGCTTGTTAGTGGTCTATGAACACAAAGTAGATAGAGAACTCTTAGGTAAATATGCCCTGTATTCTCTTTAAGCTGAGCAGTCCAAATGACTACCGTAGCCTGATTCTTTCCTGAAAAAGTCTAAAGGTAATAGGCTGGTTTGAATAACCCTAATAGTGAATCTGAGTCAGAAAGACCTTCACTTCCAGAATCTGACAGGCAGTTTTGCTGAGTCCATCTGTCAATCCATTCATTCTTCTTTCCTTCCTTCCCTCCTTCTCCTAAGCTAACTGGATGTCAAAAAAAGAGTCATGTTCAAATCATCTTTTAAAAACTGTCTATTTGGTGAGGTAATGCTAGCAGAGAATCGGGGTGAATGTATTTTGGAGTGGAGCTGAAGGGGTGTCATCTGACCTCAGCCATCATATAGCATAACTCATGTCAGAGAATAGTGCAATGCTGCAGGTACCCACCAAGTGGGAAAGAGAAAGAATGTCATCTTCATGAAACCCATCCAACACCCCCATGAAAGAATAACTCAGCATTTAGGTATCTGTCACCCAGATAACACAATTTAAGATCTTATTGCTCCTTTAATGATCTTCTTTCCCTCCACTCCAATCTCACAAAAAAGTCAAGAGCAACATAAGAGAGAAGGAAAGGCCTAACAAAAAAGTGAAGAAGTGGTGTCAGACTAAAGAAATCTCAGGTTAAGCCTGATAAGAGAACAGAAAAACAAAACAAAACTCAATGGGAGATTGAAAGATGAATTTAGATGAGAATTTAATACCTAAAAATGAGATTATTCTAAACTCTAAAATGAATAGAAAATTTATGGGATTTACCTTAGATATTGTCCAGCTATGGGGAAAAGAAATTCAACAGATAAGATTTGAAGAGAAATATAATTTCTAGACTATACCTACCTAAGTGCAGCATGTTCAATAAATCCATTATTGGGAAATACAGGCAGATTTTAAGTATCATCTAATAGAAGACATGAAATTAAAGATCTACAAAAATCCTTAGAAAAAATGAAAGATGTAAAGTAACTTCAGTATGTATTTTTTTTTAAAGATTTCATTTATTTATTTTAGAGAAAGACTGAATGGGCGGGCGCGCGCGCACACACACACACACACACACACACACACACACACACACACACGAGTGCTGGGGGGTGGGGGTGGAGAGGTGTGGCACAGAGGAGAAGGAAATGGACAGGCAGACTCTGCACTGAGCGTGCAGCCCAAACTGGAGCTCGATCTCATGATCCTGAAATAATGACCTGAGACAAAATCGAGAGTCTGAGGCTTAAGTGACTGAGCCACCCAAGCACTGCAATCTGCAATATGTAAATATTTACAGTTGACATTTTAATCACCTCAATCATACAAGCAACTGCTTAACTTTGGCATGCGATAATATTAAAGTGCATAAGCTTTAATTTTAAAGGAATATGAAGTTACAACTAGAAATTGGGACTTCATTTTCTTCTGAGAATATTTGTATGCACATTCTTATTCTCTCTCTAGTCTCATAAGTTTGATAAGGAAGATAGTATGATAGCTGTAGGAAATGAAATATGGAGAAATTAAGGCACTAGTTCAAGTCTTCTTGAATATTAGTTGTAGAGCAGGATTAGAACTCCCCTAATCACATTCCTAGGGCAATAATCCAAACTACACAAGTATAACCAGCTCTCTTCTTTCCAAAGGTAAGAAAATACTTGGATTATTTTGAGATATAAAAGCGCTCTCCAGTTGACTTTACTGGGAGGGTTATTTGCTATTCATTTCTCCCATATTCTAGAGAATAAATATCCTTTAAAAGAAAATAAAAAGCCTTCTTTAAGTTACACATTAGTGGCTTAGAGTAAAAATAAAATTTAACTCCCAATCATATTAATCCCTATAGTATTATGATAAGAGTGCAAAATATGGTAATAATTCTATATCATTATAAAAATCATTGTATAACTCTATAAAGTGCCATGTAAACACGAAATAAGTAGCACTGATATTTTACTCTCCACCCATTAATAAGGAAAACCATATGAATACCAAATAATATAATAGTGGGGAAAATAACAATGCTTTTTAAGCAAAGATCCTTTGTAATAATTGAAACCCTGCCATGAACTCAAGTTTGGTTGTAGAACCAAAGTCTATGTAGTGAGACAAAAATATATACCTGTTCCCCTTCAACCACAATGTGTGTCATTCCAGCAAAGCCTACCTGTATTTAAACTGTGAAAATTCTGTCTTGGAATGGCTAGGAAATTGTGACAGTAACAAGAAGTCATAGCCCTACTATCATATTTACAACAAAGATAAAATCTTCAAAGTTAGTCTTAATTTCAATTTGAAAAATTCTTGACATGGAAGCAAATTTTCAAGTGTGTAGAACAGAGACCTTGATCATTAAATATTCTGTAATCCAATTATTTTGAGAAGATTATTCTAAATGAAGTCTAAGCTATCAGAGAGACATTGATGTAACTATTTAAATTAAAAGCCAATTCTTAAATTCCTGCCTACAATCTAAATGTTTTGTCTGGAGGGGTGAGCAGCTGGATTCTGAGAAATACTGGGTGATATTTCTTTTCTTTTTTCTCCCCCCAGGTAGATGTTTGCCTCAGGGTAGATTATTTGAAATGTTCTATCTACAACATAGCAATTAAGTATGCTGAGGAAATTTTTTTTTTCTAGATAAAACTAAGTGGAGCATTTGGAAAGATAGGACAGAGTAAGGTTGTATGTGAAGAATAATTGTTAACTAACAGGGTTAGAAGGAAGGACCACAATGTCCCCTCTACATGAAGGATAATAGCCTGCTTAAAGTTAAAAACTATGAAAACATTGATTATGGGATTAAAAAAAAAAAAAAAAAACTTTAGCAGCTCACAAGAAAAGTCTCCTGAAGCATTTCTGTTCAGGCAACAGCTAAGAACAGAAAATATTTATGAATCTTTAACTCAATTTTCTTTTTTAATATTCAGTTGCTAGCACTTCAAAGTAAGGGTCATATTGAGGATCAACAAGTCAATCAAATTCATCTCCGCTCAATCTATCCTTGAAAAAAAATTCTTTGTTATAAAAATCTTATTTTATTCCAAAAGAAATAAAAATATATTTACTTTTTTTTTAAAGATTTTTTTTTATTCATTTGAGACACAGAGACACACAGAGAGAGAGAGAGCATGAGGAGGGGGAGAGGCAGAGGGAGAGGGAGAAGCAGGCTCCCTGCTGAGCCAGGAGCCCAACTTGGGGCTCCATCCCAGGACCCTGGGATCATGACCTGAGCCGAAGGCAGATGCTTAACCATCTGAGCCACCCAGGCGCCCCAAAATATATTTACTTTTAACACTTAATTCCTATTTATTCTAAAAATTTTTTTGTTGTATCTCTATTTCTTGTTAGTGTATTTTTACTCTGAGATGGAAAGTAGTTACATTGAAAGAGTTTATAAGATTGTGAAATTTGTCTTAAAACCTATATGTATGAGTAGTTGTACATAGAATGTATGTAGTTTGTGAATATAATTACAATCACACGTATATGCATATTTTATTTTTCAGCCCATGTTTCCTCACACATGAGTTGCATTTATTAAAATCCTTTATAGGTATTCTTTATCCTTTGTGGTTTGTATAACATGCCCAATGACTTCCAAATAAAAAATTCTATATGTGAAATTGACTCATTATGCTCAGTTGAATAGTGATGTAGCAATAATCAAAGCACTTGTAAATATTAAATATGGTGATAAACTTTTGGAAATCAGCAAAGTAAATACCACTTTTCTTCAATGTGTGCTCTAGGGTACTTGTTGAAAATGAATATTCCTGAGTTTCATCCCAGACATAATGATTCAGAATCTTTCAGTGTATGGTTCAGGAATCTCCATTTAAGCAAGTTTTCTAGGTGTTTCTTTCAATAGCACTATATACAAGATACAAGACAGTTTATATAACTTTGAGGTTCAGAAATTAATATTTCACACATAAGAAGAGATATTAGCTATTAACATCCTCACCTCAATGCATTATATCCTTCCTTGTTTTACTTTTGTATAAACACAATATAATAAATTTAATCAATTTAATAAAGGAGAAAAACTTATTCTTTGCAGTTATGGAAAGGAAAAAGTCAATGAAATGTTTGTTTTTTTAATTCCCCTTCAACTTTCTAAGTGCTTCTACTGCCACTATTTACCAAAAAAGCCTCTTTTAAACTGGCTTCCAGGGTCCCACATTTTCCCAGATGATTTTTGTCCTTCTTTAGAATCAGCTTTAGAAATCAAAGCTTCTATTTCCATCCAGCCCTATTCAGCCACTCAAATGGCTTTTTTTTTTTAAATAGGATTGCAGCAAACTAAAACTCTGATCACATTCTCTGCACTAAACTGCAATGACTCCATTCCCTCTCATTACTGAGAAAATGTGAAAATCCTATTGGAGAATTTACATGACACACAGTTCCCTTTCTTCAGAGCTATTTACAAAGCTCATCTAGGCTAGTATGCAAAGAATTAAAAATTAAAATGCATCACTAAGTTTTACTTTTTACATAATATTGGAAAAGTCAGAGCTGTGGCAATAAAAAGACATCTTAAACATACCATGATGAATAATAATAAAATTACATATTTTTCATTAAAACAAGACCATTGGAGATAATAATAATGTGTTCATCTATTTGGTTAAAAAACTGTTTACTAAGATAGACATGAGTAGGAAGGAAAGACCTATTTCCCTGTCTAAATTTCAATCCACAGGTTTCATAAATGCTAAGAATATGGAATGATTTTCTATCCATAAGCAACCAGCAACTCTCTAACTTCTGAAACAAATCAAGAGCTACATATAACACTAAACAGAAAAATATATATGCAAATTTTAGATAGAAAAAATATTTTTCCAGGATTCCACTCAAATGTAATGCACATGAAACATTTCCAGTAAAAGGCTGTCTCCACTTTTGAGAAAGCTATTTAATCTCATGCTCTTAATGGAAACACATTCTATTTTAAAGTAAAGGAGAAAGGTATGAAAAGTGCTGAAATAATTAAGCAGACCCTGTCTCTGCTTAGAAACTCCAAAAAAAAAAAAAAAAAGCTTTCACACCTTATTTTCCCTGGGTCTCTCTCTTCTTAATCAGAAATCTGCATCTCCCATTACCTACCCTAGAGAATGGAGGACCAGAGAAGTTAACTAGAAATTTTTTAATGATAGTTTAACCCCTATCCCTTTTATCTCCTTTTGTTACAAATACTACATAAGAGTGTCAACTCCCATGAAAACCTTAGGGCGATGGCTTGATTTTTTTCTACAGCTAGTTTTTTCTCTTTTTTGGGGGGGGAGGGGTATGAGAGTAATTCTTATAGAGTTTATTTTAAAATGACAGTATAGAAGAAAGCATGAAATGTAAATAGTCAACCTCTAACTTGCCTTTGGTCCTGGCTGGACATCCTGAGGGAATGTATATGTGTGGTGCCAGGGGCTGTTTGGGTGTGTAGATAAATAATGACCTATAGGTGGAGGAATATTCACTGATACTTTTGGTGCAATGAAGTTCAAGAAAATTTAGGAGCAAAACACTTCGGAGCACACACTGGCTCAGGGTTTTGGGGAATTCATCTCCCCCTTCCCATCCTTTCCATACAGTGCAGCAAGGCTTTAAGGCATCAATGCATAACTTGACAATTTTGGCTTAACATTCACCTGGTTCAGCTTATTTTTTTCAACACTGCAGCAAGACCAAGTCTTTTCTAGTCATATATCCTCAATGCTTTCATCAACTACATTCTCCACCCCATGCCCCCTCCCATCTTCAAGAAGGGGGTAGGGAAATCAGAACAGGGCTCCCAGAGGTCATTAGTGCTCCTTGGCTCCTTTGGCTTTCTGTCTGTACTATAGGGATGTCCTGTATAGAATTAGATTTCCTATGGGGTTAGATAAACCTCTTTCCTTTTGGCCCTAACTGGGACTGCTGTCCCTGGTGCTGAACCATGTTTGCCCATCAGGGGATCTGCTGCCAGGTCAATGGGGCTGAATAGAAAATCTGGCTGACTGATTTTAAGAATGCCCAGGTGCAGGAGCAAGCAATACTTTGGTGTACAGGAACAGAACCCCTCCCTCCCCATACACACACACACATCTCCTGGGTGTTCTCCAAGATCCCATTTGCAGTTTTCTCCTCCAGACCCCCACCCAAAATGCCTCCAACATGGCCTCAAATGCCGGCTTGTATCAGCACAGCCCACCTCGACATCAGATTGCAGTATTATCAAAATGCTACTCCCCAAACACAAAGTCTTTATGACGTTAGCTTTTCTACTCTAAAACAAAACAAATAAAATCCAATAAATTAATAAATAAACGAAAGTGACCTTCCTCTTTCATCCCTCTATTTTCTACCCTATATTTTCACATTCCCCTAAATTATAACCCCATATCCTAGAACAGTGTTTAAAATCTGGGTGGTCTCCCTAGTTCCATATCCCCACCCCCTCCCCCACCCCTCCATAACAAAACAACGCTGAAAACAACACATCTTACCCGGGGTAGAGCGATAGCAGGAGCAGAATCCACACCGTCATTTTCTGTGAAAATAGAGGGGTCGAGTAGTCTGAGCTTCCTGTGCTCCATATATTTGTCGAACTCATCGCTTTTTTTTTCCTCCTATGCCTCTAGTCTCTTGGTTGCAGAAGAATCCCTCCCCTTTGTATTATTATTATGCTTATGATCTGATGGTGGCTCCCCCCACCTGCCTCTAGTAGGTCCCGTCACTGGGGAACTGTATTGCCACCAGCTTTGGGAATTAATATTCAGGGGGCAGAAATAAGATCAGCACAAACGCTTGCAGATACCATCAAAGCGTCAGCTCTGGGAGCGGCTTCCAAGTCTAGGGGAATAATGTATTGGAGGTAGGGGGAGGGTACAGAGAGAGACGCACACCGATACAAATAAGGGAGAGAGATGCGCGCACACTCTACACATACTCATGCCCCTCGCACTCACGCATACTCCCCCAGGTCCATCATTTTAGGTCTATTTGTTTGCTGTTTTGATTTCTTTTTTTTTTTTCCTTTTAGCGTGCGAAGGCTGGGCTAGGGGCGTGTGTGTGTGTGTGTGTGTGTGTGTGTGTGTGTGTGTGTAAAAGAAATTTAAAAAAGATCAAAGTCTCTGTGCGATTAACTATCGCGAAGATTAACTATGAGGTCAAAGTGGAAGAGATGCTCGCTGCTGCAGCACGAATTAACACATGCGTGGTGTCTTCCCAGCGCCTTTAAACTCCTTACTGCACACACAAGCATGGAAGGACTGACTTTCATGTGAACAAGAGATGCCTTAACAAGCCAGTAAACTGTATCACCAATGACAGAAGGTTTGTCTCATCAGATCTGCCAAGAATCCTTATTAAAATCATGCAGTCTTAGAAATCATGGTTACACTGTAGCGGGAGGAGGGGCAGACAGTGGGGGAGGAATAGCTGTTTCTCTGTAACATCCTGTAGGGAAACAGATTTGGTGAATTTTCAATTTGAATGAAGGGAGAAAACATGGATAGAATTAAAAGACATGAAAAAATTCCATGCTCCCCGATTCGCTCCTCCCTTTCCTGTTCCCCATCCCCAGTGAAAATATAAAGACACAAACTACTTGAAGGTTAAAGAATATAATTGCATTGACACAGCTGCTTGCATAGAGAATACAGACCACAAAATAGGGGCTGCTTTTTGAAGAGAGTTGGACGAAGGGGGTAGGTTGAGAGGACATTCAACAATATAAGGAGATTTCTATTTGCTGTGTGGGGATTGACTTTTTTCGTTCTGCTTGGTGACAATCCTGAAAATTTGTGGGGTGGATGAGTCGTGTTAGCATGCTTCCTTCTTGCTTAGAATGTTACCATGGATACGGATACATGGGAGATATCCCTCTGTGCCATCCTAGTTCATCTGCCACAGAGGAAACCCCATTACTCATCATCATAAAGAAGAAAGTGAAAGAGTATTTCAAGTTTTCTGTAGAGTCCAGACCACAGCAAAGATGTACATGGAGAAATACAGGTGAAGAGGACAAATCAGACCCCCTGCTGGTATATAGCAGGGATTCATTTCAAAACCTGTGCCTTTTCTACAGGAGGAAAGTCTTCCAGGTAGGGAAGCTGAGTATGGAATCCAGGAGGCCTACGAATAGAACATGAAACGAGTAGGTCCACACTCCATCCTCAACCCTAAAAACTGCCCAAGGACAGAAGGATTACTAGTAGCTCCTGCCAATGACAGAAGTTGAGGAGACTCTGACAGTGAAGCACAAAAGGCCTAACAGACACACCTGGAATCCTGCACGCCTTTAGAAATCGGCCTTACTCTACAGCATTTGAACAAAAGCCAATCAACACCACACTATTCACAGGCTGCAATTGACTTCTTTCTATTGTGATTAAAATAGAGGGAGAACAAATGTAAATCCCTATCTTTGTAATTTTCTTGTTCCTTGCTGCGCTGTGAGGAACTTTGGCCCTCCTCATATTTACATTTATCTACAAAAAGATGCTGGGTTGTTAATAGCTGTATTTTTGTTTTTGGTGAAGATATTATATTGTATTTTTGTAAGCCAAGGCCCAATGCCTACCAAATGACTACGCCCCATCGGAATGGAGTTGCCACTGCCCCCCCTTCCAGTTAGAGTTGCCAAGGGATATGGGAATAAAATTATGAGAAATCCTAATTTTTAAAACACAAAGGAAGACACACCAAACACAGGCAGGCCATTAGGTTACAAATATTGTTTCATACCACATAAAAAGTTATGTGACAATTCTGCCTTCTACCATACAGAAAATTTCCAATTTTGCAACATAAGTTTTTTTCCCCAAGTTTAGTAACAAGCATATTAACCTGAAAGAGCGAATGCTATCACATTCACAAAGTAGTAATTCATATACTGATCCCTTATCTGTCTCACAATGATCTCAATAAATTCTAATCTATTTTAATAATGGACTACCCACTACCCCTCAGCATATTAAGAGAATCCATAGAGGAAATTTTACTTTTTATAGTATTTGGGTACAATTTTGCCTGCACTATTCCTGGTTAGACTTCAGTTTGCCTCTGTGGACTTTTCCTATCTAGTGTGTGCTCTGAAGAAAATTATTTTAATGTATTTTTTAAGATTTTGCAATACATATTGAATTCACTGGTAATTGCAAGATATCTTATCCACTATTTTTTTTCTAATTTTTAAAAATTTTTAAATTGTTTAATTACCTTTTAGTTACATACTTAAGAAAGTATATTTATAATGCATATTTAAATAACCATTATGTGTTAAGTATGATGCTTATATTTTCACTGTAAATTATATATGTATTCACAGGCATATATTTATATTAAAATTTAAAAATTAATGTGAAACAGAAAGGAAAAAACTACCACCTGCATCCTGTCATCCAAGCAAGCCATTCCCAAAATGCTGGAGTTTTGCAGTTTTTTTCTGAATACAGTTTTATTTTTACTTTTAATTTGACGTATTTTATTATTATTACTATTATTATATTATCACTATGCTCAAAAGTGAATTATGAGGTCAAAAGTTGGACCAGTTTGGTTGTTGATACCAAATCTCTTATCATTTGGAGAAATAAAACGTATTACTTAGGTTCTAGTTCTGATAATGATGAAATTGGCTAGCTATCCTGCATATAATAATTTTAAGTGGTGGACAAAATATAAAATAAACAGTTGTATAAAGTACTAGAAAGCTACCCCAAACAAGCAGAAAGTGTTGAACATTTGGCCACAGAAAGATGAAAATGAATTGGAAGAGATCTAAGATTACGTATGTGGTTTTTCCACTGAGGGCAGTTAAAGGATGACCAATTTTTCCCTATTTGCCATGAACTTGCCTGGTGTTAGCATGGGAAGTCCCACATTCCAGGAAAATCCTCCATCCCAGCGGAGCTGAGATAGAAATAATAAATTGTTCAGGCTGAGGGAAAGTGATACCATATGGAAATCCAGATCTATACAAATGGAGAACATTGAAGATGGTTAATATTTGAGAAAAAAAAAACATATTTTATTGTATTCCCTTTAAAAGAGATCTGACTTTTAAATGCAAATATTATAACAGCTCATTTTGGAGTTTATAACACATAATGCATAGTAGCACAAGTATGCCAGAGCTGGGGTTAAGTAAATTATACTGTTCCAAGTTTCTTCTATTTCATGAAGTGACATAATAGCAACTGTAAATAGACTTTGATAAATTAAAAATGAATATGGCAATCCTTAAAGCACCACTGGAAATAATATAGAAAGGTATAGCTAAAAATCATTAGAGAAATTAAAACCAAATACTAAAAAATAATTAATAAATGAAAAAGAAGGCAGAAAATGACAGAATGGGAAGAAAACAATGAGACAAGTAGAATACAAATAGCAAAATGCTGGCTGAAAATTGATATAAATAAAAGGAGTATGAGAAGAGATAAAGCACTATTTCTTATAATGCACAAGGATTGGTTCATCAAGAGGACATAAATCTTATAAAATTTTACACACCTGATAATACAGCTTAAAATGAAATGAAGCAAAAACTCACAGTAGAAATAGATATATCCCATACAGCTGGCAATAGTAAGTCTTCCGACTTCTCATTTACAGAACACTTTACTCAATAATTGCAGAGTAAATTAGCAAATGTACAAACTTTAACTGTTCATAAAATAATCCTCAATAAATTTCAAATTTTGAAAGCTTACAGTGTATATTCTCTTACTACAACAGAATTCAGTTCGAAATCACTGATAGGTAGAAAAGTTCCAAAAATTTTGAAAATTGAACAGTATACTTCTAACTAATTCACAGATCAAAGAGGAAACCACAGTTGCCTCAAAACAAATAAAAACACAACATCTCAAAATTTGTTTTGTGGACCTAAAGGAGGACTTGGAGGAAAATTGTTAACTGTCAATATATAGAAAAGAAGAAAAATTAAAATCAGTTAACTAAGCTTTTGGCTTTAGAAGCCAGAAAAAGAATAAATTAATGAGTTCTACCTATACATATCCATTTGATTTTCAAAAAAGTGAGGCATTTCAAAGGGGACAGCTTAATATTTTAAGAGTGATGTTGGACTAGATGGGTAAATTTTATTTTATTATTATTATTTTCTTTTTTTTAAAGATTTTATTTATTTATTTGAGAGAGAGAGAGAGAATGAGAGATAGAAAGCACGAGAGGGAAAGAGGGTCAGAGGGAGAAGCAGGCCCCTTGCCGAGCAGGGAGCCCGATGCGGGACTCGATCCCGGGACTCCAGGATCATGACCTGAGCCGAAGGCAGTCGCTCAACCAACTGAGCCACCCAGGTGCCCCTTTATTATTATTATTTTCTAAGTAGGCTCCACACTCAATGTGGGGCTTGAACTCATGACCCTGAAATTGCGTCACATGCTCTACTGAGTCAGCCAGGCACCCCCAAAGTAGGCATTTAAAAAAAAATAACCTTTGTCTTTTATTCCATTATACATGCAAAAGCTAAAAATTACAGTTTTTAGAAAGAAACACTATCTACATGACTTTGGGGTAAGCAAAAATTTCTTAAAGAATGTATAAAAATTAAGCATAAAATATGATATTGATAAATTGGGACTTCAGAAAAATCAAAATTTCTGTTTATCAAAAGATTCTACTAAAAATAATGAAAAGGCAAGTCACATATAAGAAGAAGATATTAACAATGAAAATACCCAGCAAAGAACTTGTATCCAGGATACATAAAGAAATCCTACATCTTATTAGTGAAAATGCCAACAACCTAATAAAAATCATCAAAATACTTGAAAAGACATTTAAGATAAAAAATTGTGTATCTAAAAAGTACATGGAAAGGTTCTCATTGTCAGCATTCATAAACAATATGAACTGAAACCACAATGATACGTCTTCATATTAACAAAACTGGCAATACCAAATTTTTTGAATGTAGAGAGCAACTAAAATTCATACATTTTCTGATAAGACTGTAAAATGGTATAACCATTTACAAAAGATTTTGGCAGTTTCTTACGATGTTAAACATTCACTTGCCATATGACAAAGTGATTCCACATCAAGGCACTTATCAAAGAAAAATAAAAATATGTGCCCCCCCAAAAGCCCTGTACAAGAAGTCTGTAGATTTATTAGATTTGAAACAATGTCATCAATATCATCAATAGGAGAATGGATAATCAGATTCCATGCCATATTTATAAAATGGAAAAATGCATTATTTAGTGATATTCTTAAGAGTAACTTTATTCACATGCACACATATAAATATATATACATACATACTTATACATGTACGCATTCAAGAACATAGTTGGATTTCAAAAATATTATGTTAGGCAAAAGAAGCCAGGCCAAAAATAAATAAATGAAAGATTCCAGTTATACGATCTTCAGGGGCAGCAAAAGAAGTCTATGTGACTAAAATCAGAATGGAGCTTCCCTAGAATAGATGCAAATTGACTGGTTGAGGCACAGGAGAGATTTCTGGGATGAAGGCAATATTCTCTATCTTGATTAGGAAGGTTAGTAAACACAGGCTTATCTACTGATAAAACTTACCAAGTTTACACTAAGATCTAAGCATTTCACTGTATGTTAATTTCACTTTAATATTAAATGTTATTGATAAAATAAATAGCATCCTTATCAATAAGCATAATTTGCATCAGGCACAGTGCTGTGTGACAGGAATTATTTTATCCTCCTTGAAAAACTACAAGGCAGGTACAATTCCCTTGCAATTTTCCACATGGGAAGGTTGAAGTTAGGGAGGTTAAATTATTTGCCCAAGATAACCCACAGACTTATGTAGTCCATGGCAGAGCAGATTTTAAACATAGGCTATGTGATTTAAGAAAAACTGAACTCTTAAGCATGAGTATGCAGTTTCTGAGTAACATAATGGTGGTTAAAAAAGAAAGTTATTGTCTTCTCTAATCATGAGCTATAATAAAACTTTAGAGGCAACATGATATAATACCAAGAACAGAGTCCAGAGTCAGGTTTTGTCATGAACTCTGTGACTTTAGGAAAATTTCTTCATTTCCTTAGGATTTATTTTCTCATCAATAAAATGAGGGATAATACAGGTGATATAGATGGATCCTTTCAGTTCTAACATTTAGTAACCTATAATTCCAATAGCATTTTAGGGGTAGGAGAGGGGATGGAGTATCTATAGTTCCTCCAAATACATTACAGCGTGACATTAACAGGGTTGATGTCTATGTTATTGCACAATTGGCTTGGTTATCTCAATCTCAGTCTCCTTCTGTCCCCTGGGAAACTCGAAGTACCTCACTGCTCAGGGTACTGGATGAGCCAGATTCACAGGTGGAGTCTATTTCCCCATACTTGACTCTAAACTGATCTTGAATTTGCTTTGTCCAATAGGATGTATAGATGTGTGAGTTCTGAAGTCTGAGCCTCAAAGGGCATCTCCACTTCTATCTTCATCTCTTTGGAATGCTCTTGCCATCATGTAAAAACATCAGTTCTCCATAACAACAGGACATTTACTTGCTTTAATTTCAGTGCACTTTCCTCAGCATCTAAGAAAAGGGCTTGGCATATAGTATGTGCTCACTGAATATTTACTAAAATCTCAAAGTTGAGTCCTACAAAGTATGCTCCAGAAACAAATGAAGTTTACATTTGCAATAACAGTGGATGAAGGCCATGTTGGCCATTCCTTCGAAATCACTGGGTATAATCTTTTTTTTTTTTTATATCAAAACTGTGGTCTGAAAACTGCAGGCATTCTCAACATTTACTTAGCATGGCACACAATGTAAGAATTTGATCAATGCTGTGAATTACCTTGTAATGATTCTCAGATGTTCCAGGTAATCATGACACAGTAAAGTGGAATTTTCCCAGGTTAATGTCTCTCACCGTTAATGATGTGTCTCCCAGGGATTTTCTCTTAGACTCTGGAGTCACAGAAGTGTCATTTGGTGTGACAATGTCAGTGGATAGGACTGGTGGGACAGACAGGCCTGGAGCTGTAGTATAAACTCCCCTACCCCCCACTGTCTCCAGAATCAAGTACCCCATACAAGAGGACTGTAAACCACAGGGGAAAAATAAGGACAAATGAAAATGACAGCAAATGATAGTGATAATTTATGGCATTCTTCAAAGGCATTTAATTTCCTTTTTTGTTGTTGTTATTCAGTTGAAAGGTCAATCACCTTTTAAATGATTTCATTTAATTGTAGTAGAAAACACAAATATAAGTACAATAATTACTGAAACATCAGTTTATTTGACACAGTTTTCATCAGCAGAAAACAAATGTGAAAACTGAAAATATTCAATATGGAGCTATCAAACTGTAAAAATGTTCAGCTTAAAATTATCAGACTATTTTATTGAGGAAACTAAGTTCAGCACCTCAAAATTAATACTTAAAAGAAAACATGGCTTCTTTAAAGCCACAGAAAATATGTGAAAATTTCTACTGTCTTTGTCAAAAAGTTAGGTGTCAGCAAGAAAAATTAATCCACGTTTTAGGTCTTATTAGAAATTTTACTAACATGTCTGGGGCACAACTGATAAAGACTTTTTATTTTACATTTGTCTCAATCTGCATATGGTCTAATAATAATGCTTTGTGGGTTACATAAATTAATATATAATAATTTATTTACACAATCTATGGCCTATATTGTAAGTTCAATAATTATCTCTTATTATCATTATGTATTTTCCTAGTATTTAACAACATTCATTCCAGGCCTCTGTCTAGGCATCATTTAAACCAAGTTAATTTACACACATTTCGTGCCCTTGGGGAGATTAGAGGTTAGCCAGTTAACTTTCTACCATGCTCACTCTTAGCACACAAAGCAAGCCCTTTCCCTCTCCTCCTCTCTGTTTCATAGTATCTAAACTCAGTCTCTAAGACATAAGTTTTTATAAGATCTTTCTCACAAAAATTCATTTCAAGTCCCTCTATGCACTCATTCTTCTTCCTTCCACATGAAATTCCAGGCACATCGCACAGCTTTTCCCAGCACTGTCCACTAACAAATGAATAGGTATTTACCAGGTATCAACAAGTACAATTCAACTTAGCATAAATCTCTTAAACACTTTCCAATGTAGAACATTGGTGCTGCAGTGAAGACTTACTTCAGGATGAGAAATCTGAAAAGGGCAGGGGGAGACTAATGCACATTTCTTCTTTTTCTTGGTATACCTCCCCTTAACTCTGTCCCTAACAGGGAAACCCCCACATAAACACAGCAAACACACACAAACATGTACACACCTTTTGGCTGTGTTTTTTTTTTTTAACAAGGGGTGGAAGTGGAGATATCACTTGATTGGTATATTAGAATCTGATGCAAGGGCCTCAGATACACAATTACTGTCTCTGTCTTATGAAGTACCTTTCAGGGTTCCTAAAAGATACCCCACAAAGAGCTGCCAAAAGTTTTCTGGGATAGACAACGCGTCTGAATGGTGCTGATGATTCCCTCAGCTTGTGCATGGCCAGGTAGATCTCCGTCTCTGTACCGATCAGAAATGCTTTACGTGGAATCTTTCAAGACAGCCCATAGCCGACCCTCTTCCTTGGGAGCCATATCTGACTCATAGAAAACACAAATTTGTTGCCAAGCTCTAAAGTACAGAAAGTTTCCAATGCACGCAGTCTCTTCCTCTGCTACCAGAAAGCTCTAGTCATAGCCTCTTGTCTTTAGATGGTTAGAATTCTTAGTCATATGCAGATCCCTGTCCCCCTAATTTACCAAGGAACTTCTATCATTCTCTTTGACTGGTTCTCTTGAACTCCAGCCCTGCGGCCTAAAATGAAGGGAAGAATTCATAATAGCTAAAATGTGGAGGCAATGCCAGGGTGCATCGGTAGATAAATAGATAAGCAAAATGTGGTGCCTATAATGACTATTTTTCAACCTTAAGAAGGAAGGAAATTCTGACATATGTGATGACATGGATGAACCTTAAGGACATAGTGCTAAGTGAAATAAGTCAGTCACAAAAAGACAAAGTGCATGATTCCACTTATATGAGATACTTAGGGTCATCAAAATCATATAGACGGGAAGCAAAATGGTTGCTAGAGGAAACAGTGAGGAGGAAATGGGAAGTTATTGTTTAATGGGTATAGTGTCAGTTTTATAAGAAAAAATGTATTTTGGAGATGATGGTGGTGATGGTTACACAACATTATGACAATAATTAGAAGAGAGAATTCCTTTGACATTAACTCCTCAATTCACATTAGTAAAGCAGCTACTTACAAAGTTTATTCCAACTCACTTGAATCCTTTTTCTAATAGAAAATTCTTTCTAACTTAATTCTCTAGACACCTAAGCAAACCAGTATGCTTTCAAGTTAATTTATCAATACAAGCATTCATTCATTTAACAAGAACTTTTAATTGTCAACTAAGGTGTTAGACACTGGGACGTCTGGATGGCTCAGTTGGTTAAGTGTCTGACTCTTAATTTCAGCTCAGGTCATGATATCAGGGTTGTGAGATCAAGCCCAAGCATCTGGTTCCACGCTGGGTGTGGAACCTGCTTAAGATTCTCTCTCTCCCTCTCCTTCTGCCCCTCCACTCACCTCTCTCTCCCTCTCTAAAACCAAAACAAAACAAAATAATAAGGTGTCAGACACTGCACCAGGTGCTGGCAATATAAAGGTGACTAAGCCATGATTTTTGTCCTTAACCCCTATACAGATTCATTACGAGGGCAGCCTGGTGTTCACTTTCAGGGGACTGTATGTACATTTTGGAAAAATGATTTAAGAAGATGAGTATTTGTTGACATTCTAAGAGATTACATATGGCTGGTTGTGGGAATTTGATATTGAATAGAATATCAACTAAACCTTTTTGAAATTACTATAGTTCATTGATGTTCTATTTATAAAATTAGATACTTTAATACTTTTATTACCTTCCCCATATTTGCATTAATCGCTAACAAGTTACTCAGTGAAAAAGTCATGGAATATAATGTAGAGCCTGAAATTGATTTTTGAAAATATCCAACCAATGCTTCTCCTCGTACAAAAAAGAGAATTAGGCCCAGAGAGGTTTAATGACTGATCCAAAGTTACCCAGCTAATTAATAACAGAGTCAGGATAGGAAATGCCGATTTTCAAACTGCAAAACCTCATCTGCCTCTCCCAAACCACAAGAAAACAACTTTAGTTTATAGTTTAAGACAAAGTTGGAGATTGTCACCATAAAATATTTGTGTTTCAGTACTTCTTGAATATGATGAAATATATGAAATTCTTCCCTGTTTATTTTATCCAGTCTTAAAGGATAATTTACTTTTCATTGGGTCTCACTATTTAACTCTTCAAATTAGTAGAAGGTCAGTTATCATTTATGACACTGGAGATGTAGAAGGAAGGAGTGCTTACTCCTGAAAGGCAGGTTGTGGGCGTATTCAGTTAGGTAGTTTCAGTGGTTATAAGTATAATTTAATGATACAACTTGGTTTGAACCACAGTGTTGGTAACATTCTCAACCTCCCACTCTCCCCTTCAGATAGTCTTATTTCTTTCTTGGAATCTTGATTCTACCCAGGTAATTACCCAACTGACAAGCAAGTATTTTATTTTTATTACTTTTTTTTTAAAGTACTTTGTATAGCAATGTAAGCAGTGATTAGAAGTTTTATTTCTATTTGAGACAAATTTGTTCAACTAAGCTAGCATTAAGCTCTTAGTATGAGCAAAGAAATATGAAAAACAAAATGTTCTTTCTGAACATAAAAATCTATGCTTTCAAACATTTTTCATTTTCCTTTAGACCATATTAACCTTGTCATCTCCAGATGCTGGGGGAGGACCCATTTGGTCATTTATCATTTTATTTCAGATTTTGCACTTCAGTCTTTAAATGAATGAAAAATTCTCGGAAAATTCAAACTCCAGTGTGATATGTAGCTACTTAAAGGGGCTGCTTTTGTTTTGCTTTGTTTTGTTCTTAAGTATACTTAATTAATGAATACATAATTATATTCAGAGCCACATTTTACTTATTTTATGAATAATTCTTGGGTAAAATGCCATGCTTCTTGAATTTTTTAAAAACCTCAAGATTAATTTGTATTGAGGCATGGGTTAAGTAACAAGAAAATAAAGATAGCACAATTTACATTTGATGAAAAACAAGAATGTTAAAAACAAGGAAATATATATGTTTCATTAAGACTATATTAAAGTATTTAGTGACATGGAAAATATTGGCGACATTTTGCTAAATAAGCAGGGTTAAAATGTATATAATTACATGATTTTACTAAAGTTAAAAAATTATTGATAGTTGAGAAAGAGTGAGAGAGATGAGTGGGTGGTAGATACTTTGAATATATTTTGGCTTCTAAAATTAATTGATTGGATATAGGCTGAAAATTCACTAGCTCTGTATTAATTATATTTCAGTACCTATTATTTAACCTTCCTGAGCCTTAGTTTTCTCATCTGTAAAAGGTAGGTAACAGTGTTAACTACTTCACAGATCATTAGGAGTAAAATAAGATAATCCCAATCAAGTACTTAACATAATACTAAGCATATAATGAACAATATCATAATAGTGAACACTTACTGCTAATATTACAATATAACTTTTTATACATGATTTGCTATGTGCAAAATTTTACATTAGACATTAGCATCTCACTGTAAACATAAAACATTTAAATTCTTAAATTTGATTTTTGTTTCAATAAACACTTATCAATCACCTCTTACTATGTGTAGATTTGTGAGAAAGATATGGACAATTAATGACCTATGAAGTCATGAAGAATGGTAATCACAGTGGGTAGAAAATGCAAATAAGAGAAAGTGAGCACAAACTTGAGAGCCAGAGAGTGAAATCTCAAAAATGAGAAAGTAAAGACCAGGTGATTTTTCCCCACGACTTCTATTGTACTGTACCCCCAAGAGGAAGCAGATGATGAAGTAAATGAATTCTTTATGGCCTTATTTATCTTCATTTCCTACATGCCACTAAGCGTGTGAACATTCTACCAAGTCTGACATGACATTATGGTTGAATAAAATGAATTTCATGGACTATTTTGGTATTTTCAAGGTTATTTTAATTATTCTCATTTTTTACCTTACATGCAGAATTAAGAACTTAATATCCCCACAATTAAGGAGAATGAATTATAAAATGTATATAGTATTGTTATCAAATACAACCATACAGTTATCTGTTGAATGAATCTTAGTGACAGATAATTCAATAAAACCTCTTCATTTCACTAAAAATAATTTGAAGTCTGGAAATGCTAAGTGACTGCCTAATATAATGAAAGGGCAATAGAAGCAGGCCAACAACCTTCTAATCTTTGTTTTTCCTCTATTAGAAAAGACACATTTCTTAGTGGGAGAAAAATTGGACTGGTGTGTATAAGATAAATGCCTTTGTTAAATCAACTATGACCAGAGGACAGGGTCACAAGGTACAGATGTGGTCACTGACATGGACCCTCTATCTTAGGTGCTTCAGAAGAGGAATTAGTGAGTGCTTGTGCCCAGCACCATCTCAGCTGGTTAATGTGTGAACTCCTTCAGTCTTCACAACTCCTTGAAATAGGGAGTAGTGTTTTGTCACTTTCACAAATAAGTAGAAAACTAAAATTTAAAGAGATTAAATTACATTTACAAAGCAAGTGTCAGAACTTCGTCTGGGAACTAGATCTTCTTGATACCAGAGGCTATATCCCCATTCACTATTCCATGCTATTAGAAGAAAGTCTTTCAGATCCTCTGCCACCCATGCCATGTCTCCCTTCTTCCTTCCCTCTTCCACCCTTTCAATTATGGCTCGAGTTGGTCCTTGAAGAAAAACTTCCAGTCAAAAGAAATCCTTATATTTCTCATTTAATTCATGCACATCTACTATGCATTCAATAAATGGCCATTGTAAAATTAAACTGAATCATCAACATGTTTTTTATGCTCTGTATATTTTAGTACTCTATATATGTCATCAGAAATTCTATAAATACACTTTAGAGGGGTGCCTGGGTAGCTCAGTCAGTTAAGCATCAGACTCTCAATTTTGGCTCAGGTCATGATCTCAGGGTCGTGAGAGTGTCCATGCTTAGTGGGGAGTCTGCTTGAGATTCTCTCCCTTTCCCTCTGCCTCTCCCCCAACTTACTCATGTGCTCTCTCTCTCTCTCTGAAATAAAATCTTTAAAAATAAATAGATAAATATACTTTAGAAAGATACTTATTTGCGAAAGCTTTCAGTCAAATATTTTGGTACTTATCAGACACTACACAGTTTAATAGGGTATTAAATTCTAAATCTTCAGCCCAGATAACTGAAAGGTTAGTGCACTTATAATCTTTAAAGTTTTTAATTCTATTTTGTTTTTGAAAATTATATGTTTCATTACATGTGGACTGTGCCCCCTTCAATGAAAAACCTAAACTCTATTTGTGTAACTACCTCCATACTGCCTTAGGTTATTTATCACCCCTCAAAGACATTAACAAGAGGCAAAGTTTATTGTTGAGATAAATTCCTACACAGAAGTAAAGAGAACAAGACCAGTAGGAAAAGAGAACATTTGTGAAGTGGAATAAAGGAAGTTAGATCCGGTTCTGATGAAAGGTTTACACTCTGAAGGCCTTCCTCTATTGTTGGATCAATACACACGAATCTTTTCAAGTCTACCTAGTATCTCTCTCTCCCCTTCCCTCCCTCTTGCTTGTAATACTTAGACACTGCAGAATATGCTGACCCTACTTGCAATTCCAGGGTTGAACCTTGTTGAGCCAATCCATTTCCAGTGATTGGTTTCAGTGTGGATTTCTCACATAACTCAGGCCAATGAGATAAGAGGAAAAAATCTGGTAAAATTCTGCAGATTTGCACACTCTTTAAAAAACAGATCAAGAAGTCCATTTCTAAGCTTTTGCACAGTGAAGGAAACCATCAACAAAACAAAAAGGCAACCTACTGAATGGGATAAGATATTTGCAAAAGATATACGCAGTAAGGGGGTTAATACTAAAATATATAAAGAACTTCTACAACTCAACACCAAATCATCAGGGAAATGCAAATCACAACCACGATGAGCTATCACCTTATACTTTTATCAAAGTGGCTACAATCAAGAAGACAAGAAATAACAATTGTTGATGAGGATGTGGAGAAAAAGGAATCCTTGTGCACTGCTGGTAGGAATGTAAATTGGTACCAGTCAGTGTGAAACACAGTATGAAGGTGCCTCAAAAAATTAAAAATAGAAATACCAAGGCACCTGGGTGGCCCAGTCAGTTAAGCAGCTGCCTTCAGCTCAGGTCATGATCCCAGGTCCTGGGATCAAGCCCCACGTCCGACTCCCTGCTCAGCAGAGAGCCTGCTTCTCCCTCTGCCTGCCGCTCCCCCTGCTTGTGCTATCTTTCTGTCAAATAAATAAATAAAATCTTAAAAAAATAGAAATACCATATGGCCTAATAATTCCACTACTGGATATTTGCCCAAAGATAATGAAAACACTAATATGAATAGATATATGCACCCCTATCTTTATTGCAGCATTATTTACAATAGCCAAGATATGGAAGCAACCTAAGTGTCCATTAATATATGAATGGATAAAGATGTGGTGTACACACACACACACACACACACACACACACACACACACACACACACACACAGAGGAATATTATGCAGTCATAACAAAGGATGAGATCTTGTCATTTGCAACAACATGGATAGATCTAGAGGATATTATGCTAAATGAAGTCAGAGAAAGTCAAACACCATATGATTTCACTCATGTGTAATCTAAAAGACAAATGAATACACAAACAAAGCCTGCAGCTCCTCTAGTGTCTGTTCTAGATCAGCTGCAGCTTCTTGCAATACCTTGGAGAGCTATATAAGGATAGGGGAGCAGGAGAAGAAAGAGACATGGAGACTATCCTTTCATCCTCTGAACTTAGAGTTTGGCAAGATAGTGGATCTTCTTATCAAATAAACTAAATTGACATTTTCTGTTCATTGCCGCCCAAAGTAGCCTGATGAGGTCTCAAACATTGCCAGTGATAACATAAATCATTGCAACATGTTGGAAAATCACCAGTAAATAACTGTCAATAAACTAAAACGTTTACTTCATCTTGTCCCAGTTAGCAATACTAGAAATCTTAGGAATATGTCCAATTTAAATATATATATTGCAACCTTACTTGTAAAAGCAAAAACAAACAAACCCCCCACCCCCGGAAACAGAAAGGCCCTTACATACATGTGTGACTAAATAAGCTTGGTGCATTATAGAAGAGCATGGAGTTCTATAGAGTACTAAACATTTAAAATAAATAAAGTAGATGTATAATATTTAGGTTAGAAAGTGTTATTGTCACAGCAATTTTATTTTTTTTTATTCATTTACATTGTCTCTACACCCAATGCGGGGCTCAAACTCATGGCCCCAAGATCAAGAGCCACCTGGCCTTTTGACTGAGCCAGCCAGGTGCCCCTGTCACAGCATTTTTATTTATTTTTTTATTTATTATGTATTTAATTAGTTATTGTATGATCCTGTTTTATGAAAGAGTTATGTATTGGCAAAATTTTAAAATCATCTTCTCAGGCATAAAGAGAAAATTGTGGTGTAATTTTGAACAGTGTTCAACCTGAAAGGGATCTTAAACATCTGTTACAACCTCCCTATTATATGAAAGGGGAAACTGAGTTCTGAAAGGGGTTTGTATTTGCCTCGATTCTTCCAGATAGAAAAGAGTACCAGCATCCTGAATTTCACATCCGTATATGGAAAACTCTGTGCCTGACGGTAAGATAAATAAGTGGGGGGGGGGGTGCCAAACCGACATTCCACAGAGGGTAAATAACAATAATATATCAGGGTTTCAGAAAAGCCTTCTACATTAAGAGATGCCCCTGATTTATTTTGGGACAGCATGCCTTAATGTTTAAGATACCAGGTGCTGGAGTCAGAAACGCTTTTTTTTTTTTTTTTCTTTTTTAAGATTTTATTTATTTACTTGACAGAGAGAGAGCAGGAGAGTGGGAGAAGCAGGCCACCCGCTGAGCAGGGAACCCAATGTGGGGCTCAATCCCAGGACCCCAGGATCATGACCTGAGCCGAAGGCAGATGCTTAACCGACTGAGCCACCCAGGCTCCCCCAGAAACATTTTAATTGGAATTTTGAGTTTGTCATTTCAGGTGTTTAATCTTGGTTAGTTTACTTAACCTGTCTGAGATATGGCCTCTTGTTCTATGTAATGGGAATAATTATCAGGGTAGTCTGTAAGAACAATTTCCAAGGCTTACAAAACACAAACATGAAAATATTGGATTTCCCATTCTACAGTTTTGTAGTGCCAAACGTCACCTAATCTTTTTCAGAGGTATACTTCACCACCAAAAACTGGCTTCCGGTTCTCAGTCTACAGAGCAGTTTCAGCACAAGATAAGGAATGAAGATAGATCATGTCTCTATATTTTTCTACACTTCTGATACTTTAATCTCAACATCTGATTATCCTGTGCTCCTGTATACAAATAATACATGTGGAAGTTCCAAGAGTCATTACCAAATATACTTGCCATTGAAGTTCACCCAATACCAGACATTACCACCAAACTTCATTTTCTGGGGACTTCAAAGCACAAGCTTGAACTAATAATTCATAAAATACAGAGGGGCCATTTTGAATGATAGTTTTCCAGTTCTACAAAACTATAAATCTCATCCAATCAATGGAACAGAAATTATGGAACCAGGAATTGGATTATTTACTTTATCTTGTGTATTTAATTTCTTTAATCTATCTAGCCTCTGAATGCCCTTTCGTCTTCTGTACTAGTAACAGGCAGGATTCCACCTTCCTTTATTGTAGACCGAAGGCCTAAAAAAACATCCTTCTTCCCATGCCTGGGGAAATGCACAAGCAGTGGACTCCAGCTCAGTCAGCACATGGTACACATTTGACCCAAAATTAATGGCTGATTTAGAAATTAATCAAGGCGGTACATGTGGCTAGTATCAAATATCAGGACTATTCCTGAGATATGTCCTTGGTTGTGTTCCCTGTTGCCATATCTCCTTGATGTTCTGGAAGAAAATTATGACTAGAAAGAACATTATCACAGTATAGAATCCAACAATGTTAAATCTAGAACCAGCTCTTAAGGTTCATTTAATCCAACCCTTTCACCCCCTGTGACTTTATACAGGGTATCTATATTTGCTGTGTCTTGCACACTTCTAATTATTATATAGAAACAAAAATAATAATTCTACATATGCACAACCTTGGCAAAGCTGTGGAGGAAACTGGTACGTGTGAAACAACTTTTCAAATTCCGAAAACCCAAAAGGCACTAACAGCATGACAGGTTATTTTTCTCCCAATTTCACACTTAAATAAAACATAGTTCCATATGGAGTGTTAACTTTTTATTCCATTCCATTCCATTCAGAACATTCACCTGACTTCTCTCACCTCTTGGTCTTATCCTCTTATGAGAACTAAGAATCTAAAAACAGCCAAGTAGGATGTGGGCTGTAGGATATTTGTAGAGAAACTTGAGTGAGACACACTTCTATATTTAAAGTGAAAATTCTTTGGCCTGATTAAAAAGAAGGTGAACCTAGCCAGAGACCTCTGCTTTTATTTATTTATTTATTTTTTAACTCGAGAGTCCAGATTAATGTCTCAGGGTTTAGATCAGGGTGGTAGGTGTGTAGGTAGAACAGGACAGGAAATATTAAAGGCAAAGGAAGTCTTCAGTAGCAATTTAAGGGATCAATAGATAAAACCTAAGCTTTTGTAAAATATTTTTCTAATATTTTTATAGAGTATGGTTTCACTTCAATTTGCTTCTCTGACCATTCTGCCAGCCCATAATAAAAACTAATCCTACTGGGATATCCTAAATTCTCTAATAATTATACCTTTTTAGGAAAAGGTAGAGAATAGAACCGTCTTTGGCATCATTTCTCAAAATCTATTACACAAGTCAATAATCCCATGGAATGATCCTCCAAAGGGGAAGAGGCATCAGAATCAAATAAATTTGAGGAAAAATGTGTACAAGATCTCCCACTTAGGAGAATCACAGAACTGTTTTACATCCCCTAAATTTTCTGTAGTAAAGAAAGCTACTACCTTTGTTTGACAATGCATTTCCCAAGCTTTTTTGCCCATGGAAGCCTATTTTGCAGAACTTGTGTTAGGTGGAACCAACTTTATGATAGTTAAAGAACTGAACATTGCTTCAATCTCCAGCTTTTGGCTAGATATGGGGTGTTGAATTCAAGCTGTAACACAGGAAGGAGAAACTTGTGTGAGTTGACTATACTACTTTCTACTTTCTATACCTCTCCTTTGGAGCTTGACAGCTTTGACTTCCTTTGTGATGGACAATTCACCATGTAAATAATAGTGATATATCATCAAACAATCAGGTTCCATTCAATTCATCAAAAGTACTTTGCAGCTCTTGAACAGAAAATGGTGTTTTGAATGGATGAGCTGGTTTCATCGCCTTGCATGTGTGTAGCGTGTGTGCATGCACACAAACACAAGCACACACACATGCACATCTATTCCAAAAGAAATACAGACTTACATTTGGCTAAGAATCTGGCTTCCTGAGAGTCAAAATGATATCGATTTTAGTTCTTATCAGTTAGCATTCCAGTTCTCATCAGTTTTTTGTTTTTGTTTTTTAATGTTCTCTATGCTAGAAATAAGATCTAGGGATAGGCAAAGTTTGATTCCACAGCTCAACCACACCACAGGAGACAACAGGTAATGAAAGTAACTAATGCCAGGGATCCCAAGTAATACTGTTGGTTTTGTTCTCTTTTTAAATTTTGTTCTGAGTCTTAATTCTTAAGAAAAAAAATACCTATTTTAAACAGAAATATTATCGTTTTCTGTCATTCTTCATTAAATAATTTTAAATTGAATAGTCAGTAGATAACAAAAGAATATGTATGCAATATATGTAAGGGGTAAAGAACAAAGATATGGCAATCCCCTGTGGGCACAACACTCATTTTAATTAAAAGACTGTTAACATTAACCTGAAGTTCTCTATATACCCAATCTCTTTACCATCTCTACATCCTCAGAATAGACACTGTATTGAATTTATTGCTTCTTTGCTTTCCTTTAGCTGTTTATGTTTATATCCCTAAAAGTTTTGTTTCACTTGAAATATATCTTAATGGAATTACAATGCTATCCTTCACTTCCCCCCCTCAATTTACATCTTATGATTTATCCATGTTGTTTATCTAGCTATATATATTATATATATATTTTTTTAACTATAGAATAGTCCATTGAATTACTATATCACAAATTAAAACAAATTATTTACCTTTTCTAGTGCTGGTAGTTATTGGATTAGTCACTCTTTTTTCAATTACAAACTAATTCTTTTATAAACATTTTTGAGTATTTCTTCTGGTGCACATAAACAAGGATTGATTGAACATAGAGGGCAGGTACTTAGGAATGAAAATACTAGGCGTGTGGTATGAGTAAAGTCAGTTTTATCAGGTAATACTAAATTATTTTTCCAAGTCATTACATAAACTTATTCTCCCACCAGCAATACATCCAGTAGCTCAACAATGTCACTGACATTTGATATTATCTATTTATGATTTTTTTAGGAAGCATTAAGATTACCATTTTATAGTTTCTAATCAGTGATTAAGTATATCATCTTTACCCCCTCATTTAGAAAACATTTAGATTCATCAGCACATATTCCTCAAAAAATATTCATACATAAATGAAATGCGAGAGAGCTAACTTCTTATGAGATGAGAATATCCTTTGTTAATGTAATTAATGAGTATATCATATATAATGAGAGAGGTGTTCAATTATTTATCACTAAATAAAATAAAATTAAATTAAAAGACAAAATGGCAAATGAAAATGTAGTGTTTTAACCAGCAGGTATCCTTAATGTGTGAGAAAAACCATAATCCATCAATATTTCTTTGTATTTGCTTTAAAAACCTCTGCAGCCAAATATATTTAAAACGATCTTTAAAAAGAGGATACTTGTAAAGTTTACTTATGTCTTTTTAGCTCTAGATATGTTTTTAAATGAATGATAATTCAAGTATGGCTGATATACCTTATAATTCATGTATGTCAAGAGTATGTCTTCCTTCCTTCCCTTCCTTTCAATAAAAATATTGAGTGATTTATGAGGTGATAAACATTATGCTAGGTCCTAATCTAAATATATGCTTATTAAAAAATAGTTTTATGTTCTAGAACTATTTTTAAGCAATGTTTTAAAATACCTGTACATATTTGATATCTGTTGTTTTTAAATCTTCTGTATAGAAAGGCAGTGGTGAAGGGAAGGAATGTACTATATTTGAAAATATGCTGACCCTCAAGTCAATTTCTCAGTTGTGTAATAAAAGACCTGTAGGACTTATGTAAATCATTTTCCTTCTTAGCAACTCTATTTCCTTCGTGTACAGGAATAGAGGACTGACTTGCTGAAATTCATAAAATGTAGTACAAGAAGATAATCTTTCCCTGTTGAAGGAATTAAAGTTTCATCTTGTTATTATAAAACATAAAATATACATTATGAGTGTGTATTAAAGTGTAAACCTTTCAAGTCATATATGTAGAATTAAGATACAAAAAATATAATGCCTCCTGCCCAGTAGTTGGTACAGCTAGAAAAATCACAATTGATGGGAGGTGCCAAGTAGGCATTTAAAAAATTACCCTCATGATACATTGACTTAAAAGCAGCAAAAAAAAAAAAAAAAACAGACAACTTACAATGAATGTATCTATCTATAAATGAATTATTTTTAATCTATATATAGATATATCATTGAATATATATATAATCATATATATATAATTATTATTTCCGTAAGTTAAATTCCTGGTGTTAGTAGTTAGGTCAAAGGAGGTATACTTTTTTTTAAAGTATTTATAGTTACTTGCTGAAAATTATCCAAAAATGTACAATGATTTACATTACCACATTACCACTGATAGTGTTTGAGATATAGTATCAGGCTATTTTGAGCTGCAAATTAATAGAAAGTATCAATTTCAGTTTATTTAATAAGAAAATTCATAATTTCCCATAACTGGAAGTTACAGAAAAATAGTTATTTTCCACAATGAAAAAAAATTTAAATAAATACTTCAACTCCTACTATATTTACAGGGTTAGATTCACGTGTTTTTATTTCAACACCATTTGTGAATTTGTGCACAATTACTTTTTACTTTTAATATACAAAGTGGATAAGAGGCCAGGGACATAGATAGACAATCCTGAGTAAATCGTTAGGTAACAGGTAGTTCAAGCTATCTGGTTTGTCCATATCCCTCTGGAAACACTCTCATCTTCATGTATATGTTGTGGGAAGGGAGGGATAGGAAACAGACAGCTAAGTTTTCATATTAATGCTGAGATGAATTATTCTGGGGATTTCAGATAATTGAATAAATTAGCTGAAGTTACTTGGTAGGCAAATGAAGTCACACTTGATTTTTAGAAGATTCTTGGAGAAGAAAGGATCACTATTTAACATCATAACAAAGAGACAGCAAGTGGAGAAAAACAGGAAACATTTTTTTCCCCAAAAAACCATCCCTAATGTATCTTACAAAGAATGTGCTAGAGAAACAGGATTGAACATCTGTGGAACCAAAATTCAGAAAGACATAATGATTGTTCAGAGAAGATATAAAGGAGTTAACATAAAAGAAATGTTGGTTACCAAATCTTGCCTTTAGCAATTGTTCATTGTATATGGCACCTGTCATATCTTGCCTCTTTTACAGATTTTGAGTTTTGTTTTGGAAATACAGCTATTTCAAAGCCATGTACACAAGCCATAGAGAATCAAGGTTTGGCCATGCTTGCACAATAAATCCTAAGCACTAGTGAAGTGAAATTCTTTGCAATAAAACTGCAGTAACACCTTGTCAAGTTAACACAAAATAATTAAAGGAAGCAAAGAGCAGGTGGTGCTATTCTCGCCTTTAGAAATTATTACCACTTCAATTAATAGGAAGCAAAAATGTGCTTTACCTTTTTGGTAATAAGAATATAAATATTATTTTAATCATAGTTTGACCATAGTAAAAGAAGACATAATTACAATTTATAATGCTATTTTAGAGTTTTAATAGGCCTTGGATATTTTGTCCTCCAAGAATATCCCTAAAGCCTTTCTCATCAATGACACATTTTCCCCTGTGCAAGGCAAGATTCTAATTGCCTCTATATACAAAATTTCTATGTGATGCTATCAGATGCTCTCAGGAAACATCACAAATAAAAATTTAACTCCAAGTTTACCCTAGTGAAGTGAGTGGGCAATAGAGCAATATATTATCATTGCAAGAGGAATTTTGGTGTGTATGTGTTTAATTTTAGCCTGAACTCTTTTTTGTTGTATTGTAAGGTAAATATCAGGGAAGTGTTTGGTTCATACAAGCTGTGAACAGTTATTTAATTCAAGAAAACCAATTAAACAGTAGTGCCCAAATGAATACCAGGTATTCTGAAGACATTTCTCCCGTCTATCTACCTGGTTGGTTAATGCTTTTCCTAACATAAGAGGGAAAAAAGAAACACCACCAGCTTATGAATTGGTACACCTCATCCACTAGGCAGATCACTTTCCTCAATTGAAACCATGTTCAACAGGATTAACAATGGCAACAGAGGCTCTTTGAAATAGTAAGGAACATCAGTGGAAAAAATAATCACTTTTTCTTTGAAGTTATACTATCACCGGATCCAATTATCCTTTTCAAGAAAACATTCTTACTATAAAGCTGTATCTGTGATTATAAAAAGACTATTAGCAATAAAAAGATGCATCTCCATTTGAGGAGCTCAGTGATTTTCTCTGAAGCAGTATTACAGAAATGGAGAGCAAATTTGAATTCGAATTAACCAAACTTAAGACTTGATAGGTATTGAAATTCAGGTTTTAAAATGCTGCAGGTGAGTTATGCATTTTATCAACTCCAATGTTACTTCAACTAGAAAGTTCTCTTGGACCAGGCTAGCTAAATTTCATTCCATTTCTACCATATTTCATAATTTTCAAAGAACTTCTTACTATGAGAAATTATTTGATTATTTATTATTAATAATTATTTTCTTATGCTTATTGTCAGTCTCCTTACTAGAAGGTGATTTCCATAAACTAAGGAATTTTGTCTGTCTTGTTGTAAATTTCTAATGCCCAGGAGATCTGCATTCAATAAATATTTGTTAGATGAGTTAACAAATGATTGAATCAAATAATGAAAATGAACACCACATCCAGTTGGATATAGATGAAATGGTCTTGCTCTCTCTGAACTTATAATTGTCTAGCCAAAAACCTATTGAACTAAATTTGCATAACAGTCACATTAGTTCAGAGGCAAAATGGCAAGGCATTGAAATCCCTAGCCTTGAATCTAGACAGACATGGGGTAAACAATGTTTGACACTAGCTCATTGCTTTGGACTAGCCCTTAGAATTGTGACAGATCCCCTGACCATCTTGGGTCACATTTTCACTTGCTACACAATGGAGATAAAACTTTATAATATATTGGAAGATTTAAAACAGATAACCTATGCAAAGTGTTTGACATTGCATTAAGTACTCAGTAAGTGGTAGCTCTTGGAATTTTTATTAGGAATCTGTGGAGTTTCTCCTGTACAAAGTAAGCTCATATGTCCACAGGCCATCAATTACAACATGTCAAAGAGAATTTTCCTCGGTGTCCTTTAATCTTTACTTCTACATGTCATAGTTTATATCTAGAATGGGAACATCAGTTATATGACATGTAAGGAGTTGAACTATACTTAGGGAGATTTTAAATACTTTCCTTTTAGAGGCAATTTAACCACCTATACTTTGGAAATATTTCAAAGCTTTCTTCTGCATGAATGTACCTCAGGCAGTTTCAGCAAGGAATGTCTCTGAGCCAGTTTGATATTCTTTATTTCATATTAGATTGAGCTCACTAGAAGTAAATGATAAATCAAGGACATTTACTTGCAGTAGGTTTGTGGTTTTACAGATGCAATGCTGGTAAAAATAAAACAAGTCATTTGTATTTATCATCCACAAACATCACTTCAGAGTGGAGAAAATGTTGTGAACTGTATTTAAGTCAGAATTTGAATGCCTATACAACCTTGACAGGTAAATACTGTATCCAATTCAATTTGTAGGGTTTTTCCCCAATTCTTTCTAGCGACTTAGGAAAAATATTACTTATTTTCTTTAGTTTTGGAAAACACTTTCTTGAAAGAAAATAACTTCTATCCTAAGATATTTGAGCTTTAAGTTAAAAACTCTGTTAAGTAACTTGCTTCTCAAGTAACATTATTATTTAAGCCCTACAACACAACACTCTGAAAAGGCATCTTTGTTATGTATTCTTAAATATACTCTTTTACAAAAAGGATCAGGAGAATGGAACAACCTCTATCAATAGACGACCTCTTAATTATACATGCTAATGGACATGGGAAATAGTTCAGAGAATTTCAAACTTCAAGCAAGCTTCAAGTTATTTATATATTTCTCTGATCAGAAAATATCTAAGATTTCTGTTAATGAAATGAGAAATGACTCAGAGCAAATTTAAAAGTTCTAAGTAAAAAGCCTTGCTATTCACTTAAACCTTTACTTTTTGAGGCAGAGAGATAATTTAACTTCTTTGGTTGAAGCAAAACAATATAGAAAGATTTCCCCCACCCTTTCTTTTGCCTTCATTGCCACCCCCTACTCTCTCTCAACCTTATGCCTCACATCTTTCTTTGAGGTCAGCCAGGGAAATTTAGCACTGCATCTTAAGTGATATTTATTTTTTTCTTATAACTGAACTATAAACTTCATATGGAAATAAGAATAAGAGAAAACTACTGGTCCTGACAAAGATAAAGTAGCTGTCAGCAGGCCATCCCACTCTTTAAAAAAAGAAACTAGAAAAGCTGGTTAGAATATTTTAAAAACATCAGTTGTCTGCTCTTTGGTATATTCTGGATAGCAGGTGCCATTATTGAGAGAAGGGATGCAGGGCTGAATTCCACATTTACCTTAGCTTTTGTCCTAAGAGAAAGTTGTAACAATAGGGGTCAGCAAACTCCATTAAAGTAATTGTCAATCCTTGTTCAGATTGTGAACCACCCTTCTTGGCTTCTTTACCAACCCCTAAGCTATACATACATAGAAGATTTGAGGAGGCCTCAAAGTGAGAACCACTCAGAGGCTGGAGAGCTGGACAAGTATTTCAAAACTTGCAGGATACTGGGAGAGAGAACTTGAAGTCTGAGCCCAGCTACTGAGAAACCCCAGAAGGGCATGACTACGGAATAATGATTGTGCCCTAATTTTAAGGGAAAAATGAAATGGAGTCATGCCCCAAAAGCCTCAAAGTTTAACACTGTCAAGTTGATCTGTCTGTAATCTAATTGCCTGACAGATTTTAATTAAATACTTTTTAGAAGCTGATATTTTCAACCACCTATCTTCCATGGTGCCCAATGGAAGAAAGTGACGAGTAATCAAGAGGAAAAAAGATTCAGTCATAGCAAAGTCAGAGATAATTGAGATAGAGACTGTAGACAAAGTCATCAGGATAACTATAATCATACGATAAAAACAACTGAGAAAGGATGGAAAAATACAGAATTTCAACAGATACAGAATCCATTTAAAGACATTAAATGGATATTTTAGGACTGCAAAATATAATATTTGAAACTAGGAATCCTTCAGGTAGTTTTTAAGAGCAAACTGGAGACAAGAAAATTGGATTTGTGAGTTAAAAGAATTTATAGAAATTTATAGAAAAGATCCAAACTGGAGTAAAAAGAGAAAAAGATTTTTAAAGATAGTGTCTAAGAAACACGTCAGGCACAAACTGCATACCATCTTTCAGTTAGTGTTTCTTTAAAAGGGAAGAGTACTACTCGAAAATAATGTTTGAAGAAATACTGTTCAATAATTTTCCTAATATGATGAAAAAAAACCCATGGATTCAAGAAATTCAGCAAATCCCACACAGAATAAATACAAAGAAATGACACCTAACTACATGATTATTAGAAAGTAGGTATCTTAAATATAACCATATGAAAAGTACATAAACAAAATAAAGCAATAAGACTAAAGGCAAACTTTTGAACAAAATTTATCAAAGTACAAAAAGAATCTTTAAGGGATTAAAATAAAAATACTGCCAACTTAGAATTCTCTGCAGATAAAATATTCTTCAGTAATTAAAATGAGAGAAAGGAGGATTTTCTTTAAGAGAAAAAAAACTGATATTTGAATAATTTATTGCTGGCAGGGCTAAGTACAAAAATTAGCAAAGGAACTTCTTCAGGTTAAAGAATACTGATCCCAAATGGAAGCATAGAATTTTAGGGGAAAAAATACTAGAAAGGTAAACAAGATAATGAATATAAATAAATATGAATCTTAACTACTTAATAAAAGAAAAATAATGCCTTGTGAAAGGTATATCGAAAAGTCATATTTAACACAAAAGATAAGAGGTGCTAAGTGAAGATTAAGTGTTACAAGTTTCTTTTATTCTTTGAGAAGTGGTAATGAATGAATTCAATCAATAGTAATAAATCTAGGATGAACATTTTAATCTATAATGTAACCACTAAAAGAATAAAATGAATTACAAAAGAACGTGTTAGTGAAGAGCTGATAAAGGAGTAACATTAACGCTGATTTTTTTCTCTTGGCTATGTTGAGTACCGATGGGCCCATCAAAGGCATTGTGCATTGCTCTTACACATTTTTATTTATAGCATTTCCTTTTGATTCCTTTTAGAGTTTCCATCTCTCTGTTTCTATCACCCATCTGTTATTGCATGTTGTCTACTTTTTCTGTTATATAAAAAGTATACATATAGGAAAGGAAGAAATAAAACTCCATTTAATAGATGACATGAGTGTCTATGTAGAAAATCTCAAACAATCTTCAAAAACCAAACCAAACAAAAACAACAACAACAACAAAAAAAAAACCTCCTGGAAGTTAAAAGCATGTATAAGATTGCAGGATATATGGTTAATATACAAAAAGCTTTTCTGTATGCCAGCAATGAATAGTGGAATTTTTTAAATTACAAAGTCAATATCAATACCAATAAAAAGAAAAAATGCAATACTGAGTTATAAATCAAACAATATATATGGTTTATATGTGAAAGACTACCAAACACATATAAAAGAAATCAAAGATCTAAATAAATGGTGAATTATTCCATTTATGGACTGGGATCAGTATTATCAAAATGCCAATTTATCTCAACTTAATCTGTAGGTTAAACACAATTCCAATAAAAATCCCAGCAATTAGAAACTAATCCTTTATTTTATACAGAAAAGCAAAGGAAGTGGAATAATCCACATGATATTAAAAAAAAAAAGAACACTGAAGGACTCACACTATCTTAAGACTTATTAAAAAGGTACTGTAATCAAGACATTGTGGTATTAGCAAAACAACAGATACTTAGATCAGTGGAACTGAATACAGAAACTATAATACAACAGATCTAAGCAAATAATAGTCAATTGACCTTTGACAAAGGCACAAAGGCAATTCAATGGAGAAGGGATAGTCTTTTCAATAAATGGTACCAGAACAATTTTGTATGCAAATGTAAAAAAATGAACCCATACATAGAACTTACCCCTGGCATAAAATTTAACTCAAAATGGATCATTTAACTAAATGTAAAATACAAAACTATAAAACTTCTGATAGAAAACAAAGGAGAAAATCCACATGAACTTGCTGAGTTGATAAAGTTTTAGATATAAAACTGAGAGCACAATTCATGAAAGAAAAACATAAATTGGATCTTACTGCAATTAAAACTTTCTGCTCTATTAAAGAAATTACTAATGAAATTAAAAGAAAAGTCACATACTGTGACAAAATATTTGCAAAATATATCTTATAAAGAACAAGTATATAAAATATACTAAGAAGTCTTGTAACTCAAAAATAAGAAAACAACCAGATTTTTTAAATGGGAAGAAACAGGGGCTCCTGGGTGACTCAGTTGGTTAAGTGTCTGCCTTTGGCTCAGGTCATGATCCCAGAGTCCTGGGATCGAGCCTTTCGTGGAGCCCGGCATCAAGCCCAACATCAGGCTCCCTGCTCAGCTGGGAGCCTGCTTCTTCCTTTCTTACTCCCCCTGCTTGTGCTCAAGCTCTCTGTCAAATAAATAAAATCTTTTTTAAAAAAATGGGAAGAAACATATCTGAACAATTCATCAAAGAGGATATAAAGATGACAAATGAATATATGAAAATATGTTCAACATTATTTGTCATTAGGCAAATGAAAATTCAAATGAAGAGTCACCAGGATGTATATTACAATGGTTAAAATAAAAAAAAAAAACTGACAATAACTTATTGTTGGTAAAGATTCACAATCCTAGGATCTCTCATTCACACTGATAGGGGTGCAAAATGGTACAGCAACTTTGGATGACAGTTTGCTTGTTTTGCAATCTCACCATAGTTTTACCACATGCTTTAAATCACACTCATCATACCCAACTGATTTGAAAACTTCCATCTACACAAATCCTGTTTGTGAACATTACATATTATATTCATAACTTTCAAAAATTTGAAGCTAGCAAATTGCTTTTCAATACATGAATGGATAGTTACCTGGTACATTCATACAATGAAATACTACTTATTAGTAAAAAGTAACAGAGCATTTAAAAAAATAGAAAAAAAAAGAGATCAAAATGGCAAACAACTTGTAGCCAAGAGAGAGAAAGACAAAAACAAAATCTACTAATTAAAAACAAAAACAAACTGTTTAAAAAACTGGTCAAAGCCCCAAACAGCAAATTCTAAAGATTATTAATTAATCAGCAAACAAAAAGTGAGCAATATAGTTTATCATCAAAGAAATACAAATCATTAACACAATGTAATATACCCATGTACCTAACATGACTAACATTAGAAAGAATGACAATACCTAGTGTTACCAATGTGCTGCCTGTTACCATGCTAGTAAATTGGAATTGTCACTTGGAAAACCATTTGTCAGTTTCTAAGAAAGATAAACATGCATACTCAATGACCCAGCAGTAGCACTACTGGGTATAAATTCAAAAAATAGTTCTTAGATCCACTAAAAGACAGATACAGCATGTTCTAGCAGGCTGTTTTTTCCAACAACAGTTTAAATTTAAAAAAGATTATCCTTTTTTATGGCTACATAATATTCCATTATATGTGAGGTGTATATATACATATCTCACATCCTCCCTATCCATTCATCTACCAATGAACACTTAGGTTGCTTCCATATTTTGCCTATTGCAAATAATGCTGCAATAAACATATCTTTTTGAATTAGAATTAGTGTCTTTATTTTCTTTAGGTAAATATCCAGTGGTGGAATTATTGGATCATATAATATTTCTAATTTTTTGATGAGTCTCCATACTGTTTTCACAGTGGCTGTGAAATTTACATTCCTACCAACAGTGCATAAGCATTCCTTTCCACATCCTTGCAAACACTCTTTATTTCTTTTTTTATTTTAGCCATTCTTACAGGTGTAAGGTGATATCTCATTTTGGCTTTGATTTCTTTGATGATTAGACAAATGGATAATGAAGATGTTGTATATATAACACAACAGAATTTAATACAGCCATAAAAAAAGGATGAGATCTTGTGACAACATGGATGGACCTAGAGGGCATTGTGCTAAGTGAAATAAATCAGACTAAGACTAATGCCATATGATTTCACTCATATGTGGAATCAAATGAAACAAATGAATCAACAACAAAAGAGTAGAATCAGACTTATAAATTCAGAGAACTGATGATCCAGAGGAGAGGAAGATGAGGAGTTGAGCAAAATGGGTGAAGGGAAGTGGGAGGTACAGGCTTTCTATTATGGAATGAAGAAGTCATGATAATAAAAGGCACAGCATAAGGAATACAGTCAATAATATTGTAATACTGTTATATAGTAACAGATGGTACTATGCTTGTGGTGAGCAGAGCATAAAGTAGGGAGAAGATGAATCACTATGTTGTACACCTGAAACTAATGTAACCTTGTGTGTTTTTCTTGTGTATTTTTCTTTAAAAAAATAGCTTAATGTCTATCAACAGTATCATGAACACATCCACTGTATATAGAACATGTATAACTCATACATTTGAAAGTGAAAACATTAAGATGCTTAAAGTTATTCTCTGTGAATGGTGAATTAGGAGTGATTTCTGAAAAATAAAATTTCTGTGTTTTTTGTTTCTTGAGCTTTTTGCAATGAGCATGTATTACTTTTTAAAATTTGGAACACATATACAAGCCAAAAGATGCTATTAAGAGCAAACAAACAATCAGGGAGATGATGCTTCTTTAGAAAACTCTTGACCCAATCAGTTTCAGAAGACAACTTTCTGAAATAAGAAATGACACCCAGAAATGGAGACAATTACACTTACAAATTAGCATATACAATTCTGTTTAGCTTCAGACAAAATTAAAAACCTGAAATAATTTTTACATAAATTCTTCAAGCTCTTGAGGACAGCCTCCAGCCCACTGAACCTTGAGGAATTAATGTCAGAGTGTAGTCACCCTACATTAACTTAGACCCATACTGATAGAGGACTACTAAAATTAGAATCTCTCCTTTGGAGGGGACATAATGACAGCCTAAGTGAATTTTGCTCCCTCTTGAGAAAATGCTAGGAGCAAGATATCATCTGGTAGGTGTATGTACGCATGTCAGTGCATAACAATCTATCATGTCCTTTTGAGAATAAAATGGCTGCAAAATCAAAAGTTCACATTTTGAACAGTGTATTTCACACATCCGTTAACTTTACACCAAATGATATTCTTAATATTTTCTGGAATAAAGGACAATAGACTGCAGAATATATTTCACAACATTTCACTTAATCATGATAGTAAATCTGTGTAAAAACTAGACATCTTGAAGTATTAAATGGCCACCAATATGGGTGGCCATGCTTATTCCCAAATATGTTTAATAAACATTTTTTTAACGTAAGGTGATAAAGGGTTGTACAGGACTTTTAAGATTATTTTCTATAGAAAATAATTTCAAATGATTTTTACATAGATTTTTCTGTGTGTATGTATGTATATGTGTGTGTGTACATATATATATATATATATATGTATCTCAAGCTTCTTCATTAACATAGCAATATCTGATGTGGGAAACAAAGGCAAAAGAAAAAATTAAATTTCCTTACTTCCTACAGCTTACTGACAAGTCCTTGAAACAGGCAGAGTGACATTCCTCTAGGAACTTAGCAGCCTAGATGTTAATACTTTGCTAAGAGCAAAAGGCAAACTTAGCTTAACATTATCCTGACCCCTGCAGGATCCTCTAAGTCTACTTTAACATATAAAAATTCCTTTGGACATTTCCTTTACCTCTACCCACCAAGATGTATGTTAGCAATCATCCCACAAGCATATGACCCCCTATATACCTCTGAATGGTCTCAGGATTGAGTTTTTAATAAACACTAGTAAACGACCTTTTCCTGACAATAGCTGGCTCCCTCAAGGTCCTGGAAATCTTGTTTCAAAATGCCTTGGAGGCTTGTGCTTGCTGTTCCTAACCCCCACCCAATTTGAAAGTGTATAATCTGTCATTCCTCATGACCCAGTACAGCCCCTTCTGCCCACAGATCCTGTCCCCATGCTTTAATAAAACCACCTCTTTGCACCAAAGATATCTCAAGAATTCTTCCTTGGTCATCAGCTCCAGACCCTAACACTTCAAACCACATCAATATCCTAACAAAATAATAGCAAATGAAAACCAACAACTGAAAATGAGTAATAAGTAAGTTATGAGCATCACCAAAAGTGAAGGAGGTCATTTAACTTTAGGAAATTAATGTAATCCACCAATTCAGAGATTAAACTAGAAAATTTCCTGGTGTTAATAGATTCAGAAAAACAATTTGATAAAAAAGCATGAAATATACTGCATTTTAAGTAGCAAACTAGGAAAGTCCTGATAAAATTCATTTATGGATTTCAGGATAATGATTACCTCTAGGGATAGAAGGAGATTTGACTGAGGGAGGGCACTGGGGACCTTCTAAGAAATATTATTTCAATCTATTTCTTGATAGTGGTTTGATGCATGTTAACTTTTTAATTAAACATGAATTATCTTATTACATATTCATGTTTGATGCATTTTTATGTGGTTAAAATATATCACAAAAGAAATAAAACAAGTAACATAGGTTACATTAAAAATAAAAAATATTAATCTCTAGTCACACAACTTTAGAAAACTTTTAATCTAAAATGATACTAGAAATTCATGAGAATTCTTTTAATTTTACAGATAAAAATTCAAAATTTCCACTTGGTTTGTGGTTTTGCAATATTTTGGTTTGTATCTTTTTCCCCCAGAATGATTTTTAATTTTTTTTAAGTTTTATTTATTTGAGAGAGAAAGAGAAAAACCTGTGTGAGTGGGGGGAGGGACAGAGGAAGAGGGAGAGAGAGAATCCCTGACTCCCACTTGGACTTGGAGCCTGATCCCGGGACCTTGAGATTATGACCTGAGCTGAAATCAAGAGTTGGCTGATTAACCAACTGAGCCACCCAGGCAAACCCCCAAATTGATTTTTGAACTAAGAACAATATTGTAGTATCACTGAATCATAAACAAAATAAATATCAAAAAGTCATTCAGAAGAATAGTTTCTTATCATTAATCTGAATGTACCTTTTATGCTTTTTATTGTTCAAGATAAAAGGAAAGAAGATTTTAATTATGTCTTAACAATGTGCTTTTATTCCAAATCTTATGGTTTTGCTTAAAGTGAAGAAAAAGAAAGAAAAGAAATTGGGATTTTAACATATGAATGAAAAGACAACCTGTTTTTAAAATCATTTTTTCCCCTTAAATTTTCAGTCATTTTGGAATTTCCAATTCAATCTTTTAAACTATGAAAAATGCTTTAGGTAATTTGGTTAAAACACTGACATTTGGAAATGATGTTTAAAAGGCTCTATAACTTGAAACTTTAAAAATGAACCACCAATTTTAGTCTTGCTGTTGAGATTATAAACATGCCATATGTTAGCTAATCTGCAAATAATACATCTGTATTCATTTGTGGAATTTCCCTCCTCCAGACTTCTATTACAGGCTCCACCTAAGTAAAGAAGCATCCTGTGAGTTTCAGTTACCACACTTCCCTTCTGTGGGCTGAAGATTTTCAAGTCCTCCATGTAGCCATGTGTAATCTGCATTGAGCATAGAAGACTTAGGTTTGTGGAGGGGAAGGGAGACAGAGGGATGATACAATTTTTATCACCTTTTCGTCAATAATCAAAACAACAGCTTTTACTAAGTATCTATAATTCACTAAATAGCTGTTAGGAATAATAAGTGTAATACATAGTTTTACCTTCAAGAATTGTATCATATGATTGAAGAGATAATGTACAGGTACCACAATCACATATTGTATTAAGTAACAGATGCATGGGAGATGCATGTATTAGAAGAGATAAAGGGAGGGGTACCTGGGTGGCTCAGTTGGGTAAATGTCTGCCTTCAGTTCTTGATCCTGGTGTCCTGGGATGGAGCTCCACGTAGTGTGGCTGAGGGGAGCCTGCTTCTCCCTCTCCCTCTGCCCCTCCCCCTGCTGTGCTCCCTCATGCACTCTCTCTCAAATAAATAAAATCTTTTAAAGTAGAAGTGAAAGGGGGAAAATTGCACCTTTGGGGTGCATCTTTGCCCTTTCTGTCAAACTATTAATTTTTCAAGATCCCATTTAATGTCACGTCCTCCATAAATGTTTTTCTGCCCTCCCCCCAACCCCCAGCCAGCCCCCACCGCCCTCCTCTCAGGCAGAGACAGATGTAAACCTTCTTTCCTCTGTGCTCTCACAGCACTTAGCACAGATTGCTAGGACATTTGTGTTCTGAGTCTTTCCCTTCAGCCTGTACCTAAAAGCGACTACAACTTGCTTTTTTCTTTCCCCAAAGTATAGGAAAGTATTTTCCCTGTTTAGGGTTAAGTGGTTTTGGTCCTGAAGAATCTAGAGAAGAGGAGGATGGAAGGACAACAGGTCTTTGAACTGAGTTCAGAAGGGAGTGCTTATCTCCATGCTGGGAGGTGAAGAGGATGTGTTAGAAAACTTGCTCTAGGCATTTATTAATCAGGACATTTCCTTCAGAACGTGTGAAGAAAGAAGAGAATCCATCTTTGATATTTGTTTGTAAATCATGCTGCAAAAATAGCAAACAATCCTTAGAGGCTAAATCACAGGGATCATGGCTTCATAACCACATGGCCATGGCTTCACAGACCTGTAACACTTGAATATTACAATGTTCACAGTACATTGAAATAATCCATTTAAGTTTGTAGTGGGATAATATTTTGATATAATAACTGTTGGAGATATCTTTTCCTTTCCACTGCCCCCCACCAGACCACCCCCTCACCCTGCTTTTTATGTAGCTATTCAAATTAAATTAGATCATAGTGATGAATCAAATGCATAGAAAAAAAGTTAAAAAAATACTCTTGAAACTTTGGAGAGGATTTAACCTTGAAAGCAAAAGGTTTTAGTTTGTATGAACTTGCTAATTTGGAATTCAAAAGGTTAAGCCCTAAAAAAAGAGAAAGCTCATATAATAAATATATCTGCAAGAAAATACAGACAGACAAATCTGTCTTCACTCCTCCAGCCTAAGAATGACACTCGGTAAAGTTGGAGTGTTTCGTGGGATCCTGGACAAAAATAACAGACTTTCCAGGAGCATGTTGTCAATGACTGATTGCCCAGGAGCCAGTGGAGGGCTGTGCCACATCTAGAGACCTAAGTGAATGCCGTCTAACACCTGTACAGAGGGTACAGTCCATCTAATACCTGTTAACCAACATTAACAGGTTCAGCAGAAAGGATGTGCAGTCTGCCAAGCCCTGTCCAAATTATTCCTTGCCAACAAGGTCCCTCCTTTTGCCAATAGAGCAAAACATTAGAAACATCAATGCAAACAAAGACGCAGCATCACCCTCTCCAGCCGTGCTAAAAAAAAAAAAAAAAAAAGTTATGTAAAACAAGGTATAGAACTCTAGATATCTAGAAGACAGATGGCAGTTTGAGAGTAGAAACCTTCATCTTGTACACATATATGGAACTGTAAGGAATTACCTAAAATTGTTTCACATAGTAGTGGCTCTCAACCAAAGACAACTTGGTTCCTTCCTCCTGGAGACATCTGACCATGTCTGGAGACATTTGGTTGTCACACATTGGTGGGGAGGAAAAAGTGGAGGTGGGAAAGATGTTCTATTAACATCTAGTGAGTAGACTCCAGCAATGCTGCTAACTACCCTAGAATACACACAACTTTCTTACAACAAAGAATTATTTATGGCCCCAAATGTCAATAGTGTAGAGGTTGTGGAAACCATGCCCTAGAACATGGCCTGTAATAAAAAAACTTTTGTTATGCTTCCTCTGTATTAGAACATGATCTACTAGCAATGCATAAGTTTTATTTTTGTCTAAAAATTAAGGTTAAGTGGAAGAGAAGAATATTCTCTGTAAATGGGAGAGAAAACTCTCAAGGTGATTTTTAAATTAGTTTTTTCTTCCAATTCTCTATTCAATGATACCATATTGTAACTTGAAACTGGTCCTAGTAGAGTATTTACATCAAAGAAGTTGACAAAACAAATTGGCGCTTTTTATTTTTTTTATTTTTTTAAGATTTTATTTATTTGACAGAGAGAGAGAGAGAGAATGCACAAGCAGGTAGAGGGAGAGGGAGAAGCAGGCTCCTTGCTGAGCAGAGAGCCTGACATTGGGCTTGATTCCAGGACCCTGGAGACCATGACTTGAGCTGAAGGCCAGATGCTTAACCGACTAAGCCACCCAGGCATCCCTGGAACTTATTTTCCCCAGAGAGCTAACTGTTAAATATTCACCAGCATACCACTAAACAGTGAGATTAGTGTTTTTGAAAGATTAGTAGCTAGTTTGGGTAATAAGAGTAGAAGGAGGAAGCCCAGTTGGAATCTATTAAGAGTTCAAATGAGAAATTGTTAGGTCTTATTGGCCAGATATAGTTGGGTTGAAAAGAAGGGGACAGATTGAAGAAAATTAAAGAGATTTAGTAGTGATTAATTGGATGGGGGCATCAGTTGCTTTGGGCCATTGAGTGGATGATGGCTCTATTTACTGAAATGAAAAACCCACAAGGGGAACAGGCTTGAAGTGAATGGTGGTAAGCTAGCTTTTGGACATGTTAAGTTTGACCTCTCTCTGATATTAAGTTAAAACATCAATCAAGCAGATGGACATAGACATATGCTCATTAGTGTTAACATATAAACGACTAAGACTATTATTATTACTGAATCGAGTTGTAATTAACTTCACTTAATGGCATGGGATTTTAGAATTTTATTCCATCTTATTTCTCCTCTTCCCCATCACACATATTCCCTCTTTCTCGGATGTTAGACATCAACCTGGAAATCCCTATTCTAACCCCAAGGACTTCAGATGGTTCTTAGTAAGCAATTTTTATTTACACCTAGACATATGGATGAACAGCTCTGTCCTTTCAGACAATTCATTTCTCAGAGCTATTTACACCTTCTGTCTTCTCCATGAAGATACTGGCAGTTTCCACAAAGTCACAGTGAGGCCAGCCATCATGGTCATGGACATGCTACATGTCCAGAGAAAAGTAGATCAAGGCTTGGAGCCTCTGCAGGTAAATATGATTTAGAAAACATGAAGAATCCTGGAGGTCAAGAAATGTCAGTCATGGCACCAGAATCATGTTTAGTTGCCTTGGAAAGTTTTTGTTTTTGTCCTGTTTCACTTTAAAACTCTTTGCAAAAGACAAAGACAAAAAATAAAATAAAATTCTTTGGGGAAAAAAATAACTAGTGTCATGAGGAAGATCACTTGGAGAGTGACTGCAACATTCAGGTAGTGAGACATGTGGTGTGTGATGCTGGCAGAAGCAAAGGTGAGCAAACATTTTATTTATGCCTAATATTGCCTTCATCTTTTGACATATTCTTTCAAGCCCCTAGCATTTCCCAAGAGTCAAGTGAATGAGTTTTTCCCTTGCCAAATGCCAGATGGCTGGCGTCTTATTCGAAGAATTTAAAACAATTAAACAAATCATTCCCTAATTGTTTTGCCCCATCCTCGAACCCGCAAGTCTTTCTAGGTCTTTCTTCCAAATGATGGATAAACAAATGAAGTTTTATATGTCCTTGTTTAACTCCAGACCTGAATTTATCCTGCAATCAGACTGACAGCCTGAGTTTCCCATAAAAGTTATTAAGAAACTGTGAGAGACCTGGCCTTCTCCACTCTGAGGGGGAAGTGGCGAACTGAAAATAGGATTATTTCTCTCTTAGATGTGTTATCTCCTTTAATTTGTATATTCTAGAAGTTCAAAACTGAGTTTGAGTCCCTTTTCTGCCAAATAAGGAATTATATTGGTATCTATGTCATGGAGTTTTGGAAAACATATATAAACCTTGTAGTGTAGATCACCAGACTGGCATGCTATATAGGCCTGACCAATAATGTCTGACAGCTACTATGGACTAAATTGGCCATCTTATCTGTGAATCATTTTTCATAGTCCTAAAAAATTGGCTATGCAACCTCCACTCTACAAATTACAAACTAATGGATAGGGCATAAAGTAAAATTCCCAGGGTAACATAAGTAGTAGCAAGGAGAGAAGGGAGATTCAAACTCAGTCTGTCCAACTTCAAAGTAATTGCTCTTTTCAATATGAAATTATATCTCATATTAGACCTGGCTTCCAAACTTCCCTCTTATTAGCATTAACACCTAATTTACCAATAATCAGAAGTTCTTAATTTTAATTGCTTAACATGTCAAGAAAAAATACTAGTTATATAATACTTTATTTTCATGTCTATTAGAAAGATAACATCTGTCCAGGTTAATAAACATGTGTTAAGTACCTAGTATGTTTTAGCTCAGAGTGAGCTATTCTGTATTAGCTCCAAGAGAGTGACAGTTAACACAAAATTCCTAAATTTCCCAAATTTAAGAGTATGATGAATTCAAATATTTATAGAGTTATGGCAAAAAGGGTAATCAAGTTCAAGATTACTGGGATTATGAATTGGCAAAGTAACTTCAGACAATAATTAGATATTATCTACCTATAATGGAAAATATTGAATATCTGATTCCACTTTAGGTTCATAACCTAGATATTCTTTTACAAGTTTGGAAGGAGACATGTAAAGATATTTACTGCAATATTTGCAGCAGGGGAAAAAAATGGTAACACTCTGAAGTTCAATGACAAGGTGAATGGTAATTATGGTAGGTCTATGTTTTGGAACAGTATGGATTAGTTACAGAGATGAAAGATTTCTATCTACTTTTTCAGAAAGAATGCTAAAACTTTGTAGCAATAAGACTGTTTCAGAAAAAGTATGCTAACATTTCTTTAAAAAACATTTTTCCCAGGTGCCTGGGTGGCTTAGTCATTAAGCGTCTACCTTCAGCTCAGGTCATGATCCCAGGGTTCTGGGATTGAGCCCTGCATCAGTTTCCCTGCTCAGTGGGGAGCCTGCTTCTCCCTCTCCCTCCGCCCGTCGCCCTGCTCATGCTCTTTCTCTCTCAAATAAATAAAATCTTAAAAACAAAACAAAACAAAACAAGAAACAGGGGCACCTGGATGGCTCAGTTGATTAAGCGTCTGCCTTCAGCTCAGGTCATGATCCCAGGACCTGGGATCTAGCCCCACATCCAGCTCCCTGCTCGGTGGGAAGCCTGCTTCTCCCTCTCCTACTCCCCCTGCTTATGTTCCCTCTCTCACTGTGTCTCTGTCAAATAAATAAACATTTTTCCCCTATTTTGCAAAAGAGGAAACTATCTTCATAGAGTAAATAAATTTCCAAGGGTCAAGAAGATCCTTGTGTGCAAACTTAGTTCTATCTCATAACAACAAAACATGTTCCTAGACAGGAGAAACCAGTTATTAAAGACAGAACCTCAGAGGTCTAGTTTAGTTCAGTGGCTTCTTCCACATATTCTGAAGGGCCTAGAGGGACTGTGAGTTTGCTAAGAGGGAACACCCTTGCTTTTACTCTTCCTACACCACTGCACCCCTTTTGACTTCAACTGCAATAGCTACACGTTTTTATTGATTTTAAGAGTTTGCTGGAAAAGAATTTTTAAAAAAAAGTGTTCTATGTTAATATCCATGTGAATCCAAATACTTCAAATTAAAAATAAGGGAACTAAAGCCCAGAGAGCCCACAGTCACAAAGCAGAGAACAAGAATTCCAAGTCCACATGGCCTTCTGGTATACCAAGCTTCTTCTACACAGTCTCATATCCTAACCCACATGCCTGTTTGAACGAGGAGAAATAGTCACTCACTGGAAAAGGGGTCACGCAGAAAAGCATGTTAGGGAGGCAAAGACCAAACAAGTAGAGGCTGGGCCCAAAGAGGGAAAACTGAAGCTGCAGATGGATAAGAAGGGTGAGGAGCTTTTCTTCATATTTTTGCTTTCGACATACATTTTCAGAGGTTCTGTTTTTCTCCTGGAGCTGGAACAAATTTTCAAAGGGGACTAATTGCACTCTCTTAGGGGAAAAAAGTAATTGCTTTGCAGTTTAATTGAATGAGGATAGATTAGTTTCCGCCGATGGTTTGTCTTCTTTTAGTAATGGAGACACACTGAAAATGAGCAGCCGAGGAGCAGAGGAAATGGGTTCTTAGGGCCCAAGCTGATGGGTGACCAGAATATTAACACTGGTCTCATTTCCTCTGTTGAAACTTCAGGGCATATTTGTCCTCTTTTGTTTACCCTTCATCATAGTTCCTGTGGCGCTCACATGTCACCAAGCTCCAAGCTTGGAAATACTGTTGTACAATATTGTAGGAGAATACTGGACTAGAAATAGGACACCTGCTTTACATAAACTTGGGAAAATCCCTTTTAACCCCAGAGCATCTCCTTTTGCCACCTATAATTAGAACTAAAGAACATAAATTCATTCCAAGAATATTTATGGATTATATTTAGAAGTCATGCTTTTCTCTCACTTTGGGTATTTCTTTCCATGTAAAAGAAGATCAGTTAATGTACCTATTGGCTTCTCCCTGCCTCTTCACATACTGATTCTCTGGGAGGGAAAGGTGACCTCATAGGATTAGATTGATTGAGAAGAATAAACTGGCCAGGTTCAGTTTAGTTCCTTTTTCACTATATACCAGGAATCTCATCTGATGTTCCAGGGGTATATTCTTTTGCATCAGGCTGTCCCGGACCGGAATTGCCTAAGATAGGGAAGCAGAGTCTGCTAATTCTTGAGCAATGTCGATACATTATAGCCAGTAATGTAGATGATGCTTTGGCCTTCATCTGCCATTCTTGTTCATGCTCTGTCTGTCTCATTCTCATGCTCTGGAAAACATGTGGAAGAGATGTGGCCTCTCAAAGACTTTGACATCTCCAATGTGTCAGTTACTCTTCTAGATCTGAGGATGCAATGGTGATACTGACAGATAAGGACTGTTCAAATGGAGCTTGCATTCTAATGGAAGAAATAATAAAAAGCACTAAACAAATATATAATTGTTTTAGGATAATGGTACGAGACAATAATTAACTGAGGGGGGTAACTTCAGATTAAGTAGTAAATGGACATTTGAACTGTGTCTAAAAAGAGAAAATTAGAAAGGTAAGTGAGAATCTGGGACAAAAACATTCCAGGCAGATGGAAGAACAAATGAAAAAGATCTTGGCATGTTCAAGGAACGAGGGTGAAAAAAAGGGGGGGGGCTAATACCACTGGAGAAAGTGATAACTGGGAGCAATTGTAGGGAAATTAGAACAAAGTGATAGGCAGAAACTTATTCCAGTGAAAGAAAGGATACATTCTCTGATACAGTATCACAGGCATGCTATTTTTTAAGGTGGTCACAGGGAGAGAAAAATAGGATCTCTCCTTAAAGGAAATATTTTAAAGCTTAGAAGCACAAGGGATTTGATTACTGAAATTTAAATGAGAATTTTGTTTTTGTTGTTTTACTTATTTTATGCCTAACATCCTGCTCTCTATTTTTATATTTTCCTATGATCATGCACAAAAACAAGGAGCTTGTGACATGCTGTCACCTCACTGCATCTCACACACACAGAACCTGAGCAAGATGCAGGGGGCGGGGGAACCTATTGGAACTTTTAAAGAGATAAGCAACTGACAACTGGAAGCCCCATTTGGATTGTTTTAGGTCTCTCTCTGCCATCGGTTGTGGATCTGAACAAGCCCTCTTGAGACCAGTTTCCTCTTAAAAGATCGGGAGAATCTTAACTCTTCCCTTCTCTCAGCCGCGCAAAGGAAGAAAACCCTTTCAATTCTATCTCTGAAACATTTCTTTAATTATCGCTGTCCTTTCATCCCCAACTTAGCGAGACAGAATCTACCTCATCTACCTCCAATTTTTTTCTATACGATTTGCCTCCTCCCCCAACTTCTTTCATAATTTATGGAGGTTTAATAATAATGCAACAAAGGAAGAGTGCACCGGGGAATGATGTAGAGGGAGATTGGAGTATGCAGCTCATTTATCTGAGGAATAGCACAATGTTCCCATGCATTTATTCATTCTAGGAACAGCAGGTTGAGAAAGGAAGGCGGAGTAAACACACTTCTGTAGTAGTGACATTGAGTGAGAGTGAGGGCATTGAACTATTTAAAATAGCAGACCATCCATCGATAGCATGAGAAATATATTGTATAGCCTACAAAATGCCAAGATTTAAAGTAGAGGAAACTTTAACACAGCATTCAAATATTTAGCTTCTCCTTAAACTTTGGAAGAGCCAACATATTTGGTCTACAGGTTTGCATGGCAGCTATTATTGGTCCCTACGTAGAAGCTGCTCCATCTGCAAAAGATATGCATCCTTGTGACTTTGTTCATCTCTACCCTGCTTACTCTAGGAATTTATATTATACTGCCTTTCTCCTATAGGCAGTGAAGTTTATGTCTGTTGACTTAAGAGAATGCAGGCTGTTGCTCCTAAAATAAGATAATTCCATTAGGCAGAGATATGGTTTCATTACACTTGCTCTTTACCTAACTCATCCTATGTGTTTGCACAAATCCCAGATATGCTTCAGTTTCCTCATCGGCAATAGGAGGGTTTTACCTCACAATACGAACGTGTAAATGAAGTGGTTTGAAGTATCTGAAAACACAGTGAAAAGGAACTTATAGCTTACTAATTGAGTAGTTGTTGCTAAGATTTTACTGGAATTTTAGAAGCAGTGCTGGGGTTTTTCTAGAGTAAGAACTGGTGATTTGGAATCCAACCTGCCTTAAGCAATATAACGGGAATCTACTTTGGAATGTTCCAGGCATCCAAAAATTTTTTGATAATATCTGAATTTTTCTCATTGGAGAACAAACCCTTCCATAAGAAAATCCATTTGATTTGGTTCTGATGGTACTGTATTCACTTCTGGCTTTAGGAATAAATTTGTGGCTCAGACTTTACCAATTTAAAGCTCTGCAACCCTCTCCCTCTGCTCTCCCTTACACATACAGAGTGATTAGTTTAGAAATGGATAAGTAGCCAAACCAGAACTAGTGAAGTAGATGATGCAGTCATGGATTTTGTGGAGATGATTAAAACAATCTCTCACTCCTTGTCCTTGAGACAGTGAGGATGTACCTTCGGACTGTCAGAGGCCACCTAGTGGAGAGAGCTTGAAAGCACCTGACATAAGTCAAGCAAAGCTGGCTGAAATATGGATAAAAGGGAAGAGACTTCAGAATACATTCTTGGACTTTAGCTTGCTACATTTTGATTCTGTGAGTCAGGAGATGCCAACACCAACTTCATCAGTTTACAGTGAGGGTCTCCGTGAAAATGAAGTCAACAAAGAAGAGAATGTAATAGAGAAAGAGAAAAACTGAGGACTGATGAAATTATCTGATGTCCTGGATCCACCCAATGCCCAATATCTTCCCTGAAGCTTTCATTTATACAAGGCAGTAAGTTAATGTTTTTATTTCACCTAATTTGAGTTATATTTTATTACTTGCATCTGGAAGACTCTTTACAAATACACTACAACATCAGCACTTTATGCCTTGTTACTTAGCCTTTAATTTTATAGCCCATTATTCATAAATGACTCCTGTGAGTTTGTCTTATCTAATTCAGCCAAAAATGCATGACAAGACCATAGACCATCCGTGACATACCCCTAAAGTATCTCCTGGTGGACTTTTATATGATAATATATAACAGCCACTAAACAGGTAATGGTTGTACTTGTATTTGTTGATTGATGGGGAACAGTGGATGATTGCTATTTGTTAGAATACATTTCATGGATGAACTAGTAATACAAGGAGAAAGCTGCCCCTGGGATGGGGTGGGGCGGGATTTAAATACATTCTCTCTACACAAGTATTCAGAAGTTCAATTTAATTTCATATTTTCTCATAGTCAAGAAGCACTAACATGCATAATAACTGCCTAATAATAATAATACTGACAATAGCTACCTAATGTTAACTGAGCACTTGCTATATGCCAGATACTCTGCTGGCCAATTCAAGGGCATGATCTCATTTAAACAGCTAGCAACCCTATGAGGTATAGAATTTATTGTCCTCATTTTACAAATGAACTTGGGGCTGATCATAATTAAAAGCTTTTCCTAGTATCTTATAGTGGTGGTACTGGGACTCAAATCCAGATAGATTCCAAACACTGTGCCCTGCATAAAGTCCATGAATATTTTACAAGAGAACAGGAATTCAATCACCAAAAACTTTTATTTTATCAGGTAAGGAACATGTTTATTCAAGTCAAATCATTTCAAATATTCTCCACATTTGATAAAAATCTATCCAGCACTATTTGCATAGTCTAGTAATAGAGATGTACTAAAACCCAATTTTTATTTCTGTAGATTTGCTAGGAAAAAAAACCTAAGTAAAACAAGATCTTTCTGGCTCTGTATTCTGTTTTGGCAACAATTGAAAAGATACAGTTTTTCACAAAACATTGTCTTGTTTAAATTATTCCAAGTGTAACTGTTCTTCATTTCTTTAGAACACCACATTGGCCTTATGTCCTTTACAGAACATGGATTGATACAGAAAGTTCATTACTTTCCTGATGAATTAGAAACATCTGTGAGGCTGAGAGATTGCTCATCTGGAAAGGACAAAGTGAAATACTATTCATTCTTTATTAAGGTAAAAGAGGAATCAACATTACTAGAAAAATTGATATAGCTAGCCAGCTAACTGAAGGTTTATGTTCACTTGATGTATTAAATGTCATTTCATATAGGAGATCTAATTTATGCCTCTGTGATTAGCTTTTTAGAAATACATAAACATTTTGTTTCATTATTAAGCATATATTCTTTTTAGGGGAATTTTAATTTATCTACTATAATATGTAGCAGTTACTTGACCTTGAAGAATATATATATATATTATACAGAAATAAAAATTGACTCAACTGGAAAAAGAAAAAAGTGAAATATACATCTAAACACAGGAAAATTTGTTCTGAGATATATTAAGAATTAAATCTTAATTTCTTTAAAAATCAGTTAGTTCTTAGAAAGTAGATATGGCCTAAAACCTTTTTGAATCTTAAAAGATCAAACTTGACTGTATGGAGTTATTTTTAGTCATGCTCTGTAATATCTTTAGCAATCAAGAAGATAGGAGATTGATGCTTCTATTTTTATCTCAGACAATACAAAGACCAAAGCTGGTATTAAATTCTTAGTAATATGTAATATGTATTAATAAAGTTACTTTTCTAACAAGTACTCATAATGAAAATTATTTCTAGAGTCCAAATAAAAGAGTCAAAACTGAAAAATATTAGGGGGATCTATAATCTGTTTAGCTTATTCTCATAAATCGACTTTCCTGTTGTAATACCAAGGCAAAGAATTAGCTTAGACAGATTATGGATTCTTTAACTATAATTAAACCTATTTCATAGTCTAAGGTCTGAGTGACAAAGCCAGACTCGGGTACAATTTAAGATAGTCAACATTTGAGTAAGGATAAAGGCCATAGAAAATCTGATTACAGGAGGCTTTTGAAAGATCGATTTTAAAACATTATAGGACATAAATGCCAAAATAGGACAAATGCCGAAAGAAAAGGAGTCCTGCGAGTGTAAGCCTTGGGTAAAAGGATTAGGATTTATGTGCCATCTATATTTCTGATTTGGGTAGGTATTTATGAATATGAAGAAAAACATTACTTCTTTACAAGGTACAAAGAGTTCTGTGTGCTTTCACAAAAGTCTGAGTATCTTGAGGAGATGACTAGGCTGAAGATTCTGTATCTCCACTGTGAATATAAGAAAACCTAATTCATAGAAGAACTAATGGGGAGGGGTGTAGGTCAGATAGCCAGGCCAAGATGTCTGAGAGCAGGCCTAGGAATTGTCCAGAAGCAAACCAGAAAAATCACGGAGTTCAACCAGTTGAAAGTGATTCCATCTGAATCCTGTAGGGTTAAATTCTTTAATTCTCTAGGTACACATTTTCTTTTAGTTAAAATATAACTGAATAGAATTAAAAGCAGTTTAAAGAAATAGATCAAAATACTTGTTTTATGGATTTTTGTTTTAATATCTAAATTCTCTAATATTAGACTCTTAAAGGAAACTCAATTTACAGAAAGTATACAAATATTTAGAACCAATTATCTAATTAATAACTGCTAGTAGTAAACAGTACATATAAAAAAGACTGTTTTAAGTACATAACATTCATTAAGTTATATACTCATCACCCTACTAAGTGGGTATTGTTATTCGTCTAGTTTACCCACATAGGTACAGTGAGATTGAGTTAACTGACCAAATATTCAACTCCTAAGTGGAAAGACTGAGCCATGAACCCCGACATGTTCCAGAACCTGTGCTCTTAACTAGGACACTGCACTGCCTCTTTTCTAAGTGGAGACACTCTTATTTTTAACATTTAAGAGAGTTGAATATATAGAAATTTAGCCTCTTTTCAAGATGACTGTGGAAGTATCTGGCATTAAATGCTTCATTACAAAAACCAAAACTGAGATAGGAAATTCCAGAGAGAATGCAAGAATATACTAAAACTTTGAGAATCTGATAGCCTTTTTTTTTTTTTTTTTTTTTGGTAAAATCTTCATTAAGGCAAAAAAAGAATGAATTACTTATAAAAGTGTCTGACAGATCATGGCCTCTCGATGATCCCCTCCAACAGTACGTCACAGTCCCAGCCCCCACTGTCGCTGTACTTGAAGGTGGGGCCTCTGAGGACGTGATTAAGGACAAATGAGGCCATAAGGGTGGGGTTCTGATCCTTCAGGATTAGTGTCCTAGTAAGAAGAGACCCCAGAGCCAAGCTGGCTGTCTGCCCTGTGAGGACACAGCCGAAGGATTGCCAGCCGCAAGACAGGAGAGCTCTTCTAGAAACCTGCCCTGCCAGCCCAGGATCAGTGCCTTCCAGCCTCCAGAACTAATATTCCTCCTCCTCTGAAAGGACAAGCCAGAGTCTTCTCCAGTCACTATCTCCAGCTCAAAAATACAGGATCTCGAGTAGAGTCACCTAAAAAAACAGTAGACCTGAGGAGGACTAGAAAAGATGGTGGAGGAGTAGGGGACCCTATTTCAACTGGTCCCTGGAATTGAGCTGGATATCTACCAGACCACTCTGAGCACCCACAAAACCAGCCTGAGATGTAAGAAGATCTGGATCTCTACAAACAGAATATCGCAGGCGGTTGGTTTCCAGGTATGAAGAGGGGAGCCGTGATTCCGCGGGCAGATATGGGTGGATAAACGGCAGCGGGAGGGAGCCTGGCCGTGGGGATCCTACACCGCCAGTGAGCAACAGCCTCCCGTGCTGGGGATGGGGCACAGACTCATAGACCGGTAGCAGCGGAGAAAGAACTCTAGGGCAGCCCCCGGGGCGGAAACCCAGGGCGGCGGGGCTGGGGGTGTGATCTGGGGGCGGCTGGTGGTTTTAGAAGCAAAAAGGGCAGAGACGTACTCCAACCTGGGGGCGGGACTGGGGGTGCTGCGGAGGGGCGCACAACCCAGGCCGCTGCAGTTTATAGCAGCACGGACAAAAACGGAGACAGTGTGGCCTGGAGAGCTCACTGAAGAACAGACTGCAATCTCTCTGCTCTGAGGCAGAGGGTGGGAAACAGTCTCTTCTGCTCTGACTTGGGGAAGACACGTGGAAAGCTGCCAGGGAAAGCTGTCAGAGAAGAAAAGCCCCAAAAACTGATTCCCGTTGAGCCCATCCCCCGCCACGGGGGGGGGGGGGGCAGAGCAACTCCGCCCAAACAGGGTTGCCTGAGTAACAGTGAGGCAGGCCCCACCCCAGAAGACAGGCTGGGAAAACAAGAGACCAGTAACCCTAAGGTCCCCATAAAACAGGTGCATCTTGCTTGGGTTCTGGTCAATAATTTGGACTCTATACATTCCCTCAAACACCCATCAACAGAATGACTAGGAGGCGGCGCTCCCAAAATAGAAAAGACTCAGAGATTATGACTTATGCTACAGATTTACAAATGGATGCAGATATAACCAAGATATCGGAGATGGAATTCAGGCTAGCACTTGTGAAGACAATGGCTAGAATGGAGAAATCAAATAATGGCAACATAGACTCTCTAAGGGCAGAAATGAAAGCTGAATTGGCAGAACTTAAAAATGCTATCAATGAGATCCAGTCCAATCTAGATAATCTAACAGCTAGGGTAACTGAGGCAGAAGAACGAATAAGCGACCTGGAAAACAATATAATAGATAAAAAGGGAAAAGAGGAGGCCAGGGAAAAACAACTCAGAATCCATGAAAATAGAATCAAAGAAATAAGTGACACCATGGGCGTTCCAATGTCAGAATAATTGGAATCCCGGAGGGACTGGAGAGAGAGAGGACTAGAAGATGTATTTGAGCAAATCGTGGCTGAGAACTTCCCTAATCTGGGGAATGAAACAAACATTCACATCTTAGAGGCAGAGAGGACCCCTCCCAAGATCAAGGAAAACAGGCAAACACCCTGGCATCTAATAGTAAAACTTGCAAATCTTAGAACCAAGGAAACCATCTTAAGGGCAGTTAGGGGGAAGAGATTCCTTACGTACAGAAGGAGGAACATCAGAATAACTTCAGACCTATCCACAGAGACCTGGCAAGCCAGAAAGGCCTGGCAAGACATATTCAGGGTATTAAATAAGAACATGCAGCCAAGAATACTTTATCTGGCAAGGCTTTCATTAAAAATGGATGGAGAGATTCAGAGCTTCCACGACCGGCAGAAACTGAAAGAATATGTGACCACTAAGCCGGCCCTGCAAGAAATATTAAGGGGGGTTCTATAAAAGGAGAAAGACCCCAAGACTGATATACAATAGAAATTTACAGGGACAATCTATAAAAACAACGTCTTCAAAGGCAACATGATGACAATTAATTCATATCTTTCAATAATCACTCTCAATGTGAATGGCCTAAATGCTCCCATAAAATGGCACAGGGTTGCAGATTGGATAAAAAGACAGGACCCATCCATATGCTGCCTACAAGAGACTCATATTGAACCTAAAGATACATCCAGACTGAAAGTGAAGGGTTGGAGATCCATCTTCCATGCCAGCGGACCTCAAAAGAAAGCTGGGGTAGCAATTAGACAAATTAGATTTTAAACTAAAGACTGTAGTTAGACACACAGAAGGACACTATATCATTCTTAAAGGCTCTATCCAACAAGAAGATCTAACAATTGTAAATATCTATCCCCAACATGGGAGCAGCCATCTACATAAGCCAACTGTTAACCAAAATAAAGAGTCATATTGATAACAATATGTTAATTGTAGGAGACCTCAATACTCCACTCTCAGCAATGGACAGATCATCTAAGCTGAAAATCAACAAGGAAACAAGAGCTTTGAATGATACACTGGATCAGATGGACCTCATAGATATTTACAGAACATTCCACCCTAAAACAACAAAATACTCATTCTTCTCGAGCGCACATGGAACTTTCTCCAGAATAGACCACAGACTGGGTCACAAATCAGGTCTCAACCGATACCAAAAAATTAAGATTATTCCCTGCATATTCTCAGACCACAATGCTTTAAAACCGGAACTCAATCACAAGAAGAAATCTGGCAGAAATTCAAACACTTGGAAGCTAAAGACCACTCTGCTCAAGAATGTTCGGGTCAACCAGGAAATCAAAGAAGAACTTAAACAATTCATGGAAATCAATGAGAACGAAACCAAAACCTATGGGATACAGCAAAGGCAGTCCTAAGGGGGAAATACATAGTCATCCAAGCCTCACTCAAAAAAATAGAAAAATCCTGAATTCACCAACTAACTCTACACCTTAAAGAACTAGAGAAAAAGCAACAAACGATGCCTAAGTCATGCATTAGAAGAGGAATAATTAAAAGTAGAACCGAGATCAATGAATTAGAAACCAGAAACACAGATCAGATCAACGAAACTAGAAGTTTGTTCTTTGAAGGAATTAATAAGATCGATAAACCACTGGCCAGACTTATCCAAAAGAAAAGAGAAAGAACCCAAATTAATAAAATTATGAATGAAAGGGGAGAGATCACGACTAACACCAAGGAAATAGAAACAATTATTAGAAATTATTAACTATATGCCAATAAACTGAGCAATCTGGATGAAATGGAGGCCTTCCTGGAAACCTATAAGCTGCCAAGACTGAAACAGGAAGAAATTAACAACCTGAATAGGCCAATAACCAGTAACGAGATTGAAGCAGTGATCAAAACCTCCCAAAAAACAAGAGTCCAGGGCCTAAAGGATTCCCTGGGGAATTCTACAAACATTTAAAGAAGAAATAATACCTATTTTACTGAAGCTGTTTCGAAAAATAGAAACAGAAGGAAAACTTCCAAAATCATTCTATGAGGCCAGCATTACCTTAATCCCCAAACCAGGCAAAGACCCTGTCAAAATGGAGAATTTCAGACCGATATCCCTGATGAATATGGATTCCAAAATCCTCAACAAAATCCTAGCTGATAAGATCCAACAATACATTAAAAGGATCATCCACCACGACCAAGTTGGATTCATCCTCGGGATGCAAGGGTGGTTCGACATTTGCAAATGTGTCACATCTATCAATGTGATAGAACACATTAATAAGAGGAGGGAGAAGAACCATATGGTCCTCTTAATTGATGCAGAAAAAGCATTTGACAAAATACAACATCCTTTCCTGATTAAAACTCTTCAGAGTATAGGGAAAGAGGGAACATTCCTCAAGTTCATAAAATCCATCTATGAAAAACCCACAGTGAATATTATCCTCAATGGGGAAAAGCTGAGAGCCTTTCCCTTAAGATCAGGAACACGTCAAGGATGCCCACTCTCACCACTATTGTTCAACATAGTACTAGAAGTCCTAGCAACAGCAATCAGACAACAAAAAGAAATACAACGTATTCAAATTGGCAAAGAAGAAGTCAAACTCTCTCTTTTCTCAGATGACATGATACTTTATGTGGAAAACCCAAAAGACTCCACCCCCAAATTACTAGAACTCATACAGCAATTCAGTAATGTGGCAGGATACAAAATCAATGCACAGAAATCAGTTACTTTCTTACACACTAACAACGCCAACTGTAGAAAGAGAAATTAGAGAAACGATTCCATTTACAATAATACCAAAAACCATAAGATACCTCGCAATAAACTTAACCAAAGAGGTAAAGGATCTATACTCTAGGAACTATAGAACACTCATGAAAGAAACTGAAGACACAGAAAGATGGAAAAATATTCCATGCTCATGGATCAGAAGAATAAACATTGTTAAAATGTCTATGCTACCCAGAGCAATCTGTACCTTCAATGCCATCCTGATCAAAATTCCAATGACATTTTTCAAAGTGCTGGAACAAACAATCCTAAAATTTGTACAGAATCAGAAAAGACCCCAAATCGCCAAGGAAATGTTGAAAAAGAAAACCAAAGCTGGGGGCATCACATTGCCCGATTTCAAGCTATATTACAAAGCTGTGATCACCAAGGCAGCATGGTACTGGCACAAAAACAGACATATAGATCAATGGAACAGAATAGAGAACCCAGATATGGACCCTCAACTCTATGGTCAAATAATCTTTGACAAAGCAGGAAAAAACATGCAATGGAAAAAAGACAGTCTCTTCAATAAATGGTGCTGGGAAAATTGGACAGCCACGTGCAGAAGAATGAAACTCGACCATTCTCTAACACCATTCACAAAGATAAACTCAAAGTGGATGAAAGACCTCAATGTGAGCCAGGAATCCATCAAAATCCTAGAGAACATAGGCAGTAACCTCTTTGACATCGCCCACAGCAACTTCTTTCAAGATACATCTCCAAAAGCTAGTGAAACAAAAGCAAAAATGAACTTTTGGGACTTCATCAAGATAAAAAGCTCTGCACAGCAAAGGAAACAGTCAACAAAACAAAGAGGCAACCCACAGAATGGGAGAAGATATTTGCAAATGACACTACAGATAAAGGGCTGGTATCCAAGATTTATAAAGAACTTCTCAAACTCAACATGCAAAAAACAAATAATCAAGTCAAAAAGTGGGCAGAAGATATGAAAAGACACTTCTCTGAAGAAGACATAAAAATGGCTAACAGACACATGAAAAAAATGTTCATCATCATTAGCCATCAGGGAAATTCAAATTAAAACCACATTGAGATACCAATTTACACCAGTTAGAATGGCAAATATGGACAGGGAAAGAAACAACAAATGTTGGAGAGGTTGTGGAGAAAGGGGAACCCTCTTACACTGTTGATGGAATGCAAGTTGGTATAGCCACTTTGGAAAACAGTGTGGAGGTGCCTCAAAAATTTAAAAATAGAGCTACCCTATGACCCAGCAATTGCACTCCTGGGTATTTACCCCAAAGACACAGATGTAGTGAAAAAAAGGGCCATATGCACCCCAACGTTCATAGCAGCAATGTCTGCAATAGCCAAACTGTGGAAAGAGCTGAGATGCCCTTCAACAGATGAATGGATAAAGAAGATGTGGTCCATATATACAATGGAATATTACTCAGCCATCAGAAGGGATCAACTTTTACATGAACATGGATGGGACTGGAGGAGATGATGCTAAGTGAAATAAGTCAAGCAGAGAAAGTCAATGATCATATGGTTTCACTTATCTGTGGAACATAAGGAATAGCATGGAGGACATTAGGAGAAGGAAGGGAAAAATGAAGGGGGGGAAATTGGAGGGAGAGATGAACCATGAGAGACTACTGAGAACAAACAGGGTTCTAGAGGGGAGGGGGAAGGGGGAATGGGTTAGCCCGGTGATGGGTATTAAGGAGGGCGCATAGTACTGGGGTGTTATACGAAAACAGTGGATTGTGGATCACCACATCAAAAACTAATGATATAATGTATGGTGACTAACATAATAAAATTTTTAAAAAATAATAAATAAAAGTGTCTGACAATGGGCCCTCAGTGACTGCGTATATTGTGACTAACAGTGATGTAGATTTTGGAAGATGGGGATTTTAGAAGATTTTGAGTATTTTTTTCCCAATGTTATTTACTTTTGACATTTAGAAAGGAAACATCTTTTGAGAATTTCATTTGAAAAAGTTTTTCCATTAGTGAGTAGAGCATTGGTGGTTCAGTGGTCAAATTCTTGCCTGCCGTTGGTGAGTAGATATAGAAATTTTGGTATAACCATGCAATGAAATACTACACAGAAATAAAAAGGAATGAACTACTATATACCAGTATAGGTGATTTTCAAAAGCATCATACTAAGTGGGGGAAAGTAGATAGAAAGACTGCATATCACAGAACTCCATTTATATGAAAGTTCAGAAAAATTGAGGCTTTATTAACAAATTTAAATCAGTGATTTCCAGGGGTGTCAGGTGGGGAAAGAGGATGGACTAAAGAGGGACAAGCAGACAACTTTTGGGGTTCTTAGTATTATAATTATATCATAGTCTCTCTCTCTCTCTCTCACACACACACACACAAATACTCACACTGGTAAATTTTACTATATATAAATTCTACTGCAATAAAGCTGGTTTTTAAAGTATTCAAACTTCAACTCAAGTAACATTTTATTCAGGGAATTAGCTGGATTTTGGAGACAAAAATTTGGGTTGCTATCTCAATATTTTATTAACAAATTGATTTATTTGAGAGAGAGAGAGAGAGAGAGAGAGAGAGCACGCACAAGCAGGGGGAGTGGGAGAGGGAGAAGCAGGCCCCCAGCTGAGCAGGGAGCCCAATACGGGGCTCAATCCCAGGACCCCGGGACCATGACCTGAGCCGAAGGCAGACACTTAACCACTGAGCCACCCAGGGGCTCAGATACCTCAATATTTTAATGTGATATTAAAACTTTTCTATTTTGATAAATGCTTAAGAAGGTATGAGGACTTGATTTTTTGTTAGGCAACTACTAAAATTTTAGACAATATTATACACAGAAAAAATACTTTTCCCTCAAAGTCGTAATAATAGTCATTACAGCTATTGTTATTTGGATGATAGCTATAGATTGTATAGGATAACGAGTATGTATAGAAAATGCCAGAATACAATTTATCTTTCTACTTATCAATATCTTCTATTCAACAAAATCAGATTTTCAGAAATTACATCTTATAGATGAAGAGAAGTAATAGTTTTGGAACTATACATGGATTCCAAAACCTAGTGTCTATTGTGAAATAAGGCATTCACTAAAAACAGTCACTTTTTCCATTTGGCTACATCCATGATGATAGAGTATCTGATTAAATATTTAGGTTAAAATCATTTGTTTTCCAACTTATTGTCTGATAATTAGTACATACATAGAATGCAAGTTCTCTCACCATTTTATTAATCTTGCTGACATTATTTTTCAACAATGAGTAAAGGAAGTCTGATTTTGATAAGGAGAGTAGCAAGATTAATTTTTCGTTTCCACTTTTGAAATAATGCATTTTTTATTGGCTTATCTTTAAAGTCAAGTAAATTATAGTTCATTTAGTTCAGCATGCTAGAGGTAGATAACTTTTTACATTTATCTTCATGGATAAACTTTATGTTTAAGTTTTTCCTGTATATAAAAGAGTAATGTTATAAGACAGCTATTTTTTGCCATTTTCATATTCTGGTTCTTTTTGATAAATATAGAAAATGAAAGGACATTTGGCTAAAAATCCTATTTTGGGTGATGAAGTTGCTTATCAAATATTTCTTCATAAACTAACGAATATAAGATTGTGTGTGCATGTGTGTGTGTTTAAAGAGTAGATTGTTCATGAATGCTTTTCTTTCCTTAGGAAATTTTGGGTTGTACTGAAAGCTTAGGAGCAATTTTACAACCCTAATAATGCCACTGGGTGAGTTAAACTGAAGATTGCAAACTCCCTCACTTTGCATCAGTTGACCTTGACACCACTGTATCATAATCAAGGCTCATGAAATCTTAATTTATGTAAAGAAGGATTCTAAACAGCAAATTTAAGGGAATTCTGAACAAGGTTTTGATGTTAGTTAATAGGAGTGCATATGTAGGATACAGATCTCCTAATTCTTATTTCAGGGGAGACTTTATTTCCTAAGAGCTTTTGACTTTATTGAAGCAAAGATTAGAAACTATTATTAAAATTTTGTTAAGTTTCCTTCTGTTAAGAAAACAGAATGTGCTCAGTTAAAAAGTATGTCTTTATCTAGCTAACCAAAAGCTTATACTCATTAAATGCATCGAATGTTTTTCTCTGATGTACAATTTTTGCATTTCAATGTTTTTATTAATAAAATGAGCATTTCACTTATTAACATCCAAGTATTCTTTTTTTTCTTACATGGGTTTTTTCCTACTGATATATACTTGTTTGGTAGCCTGGTAGCCTTGAAGAAGAAAAGGTGCCCTTAGTCTTATAAGGTCAAACTTGATAGTAAGGAGTTATTTTTAGTAAACAAAAGCAAAAATAAGATCTCAATTATATATCTTAAAATGAGACTTTTTTAAGAAAATAATTTAAAATATAATGAACTTAACAGAGAAATTTGGATAGCTGTGACAAGTGAAACTATAATTCCCCTGATTACCAAATGTCCAAAAAGTTTCATTAAAGTAACCTACTACAGAATTAGAAGAGGATCTACATGTGTATGCTTATATACTCTACAGAGATAAAGCTATTAATTTCCATTAAACATGGAATTCCATTCCTTGGATTTTAATATGTTGCATTTACATTATTATTTAAAGGTATTTTCTAATTTCCCATGTGACATTTTTAACACCTGGATTATATAGAATGCAATTTTTTATTTCTCAAGCATGAAGGAGGGTGGGGGTAAATAATTTCCTGTGAAGAATTTTTCTGTGGTAGAGAATATATTGCCCAGTGTTGGTATATTTTAGCAAATGTTCTAGATGCACTAACACACAGTATTTATTCTGCCTTGGGTTAGTATAACACTCTATTTCCCCAAAATCAGTTTTCTTCATCTATTTTTACTGATTTTTTATTTTATATACAGAAAGGAGTTATCTTCGATTATGATTGTGTATTGATCTACTTACCATTTTAGTTACAATGACTATTTATTGTGCTAGTAACACTTAACATGAAATGTACCTTTGTACCTTTTTAAGTGTACAACAAAATATTGTTAACAATAGACAAAATGTACAGATCTCTGGAACTTTTCATCTTGCATAATTGAAAGTTTCCATTGATTAGCTAGTCCCTACTTCCCAATCACCCCAGTCCCTACCAACCGCCATTCTACTCTGCTTTTATGAGCTTAACTATGTTAGACGCCTTGAGTATAAGCGAGATCATACAGTATTTGTCCTTCTGTGACTGGCTTATTTCAGTTAGCCTAAGGTCTTTAAGGTTTACTCATGTTTACATTTTATGTCAGGGATTTCTTCTTTTTTTATTTTTAAAATTCTTTAGGGATTTCTTTTTAAGGGTTGAATAATATCCCATTGCATGTATATACTACACTTTCTTTATTCATCTGCTGGTGGACATTTAGGTTGTTTTCACAGTTTAGCTGTTGTGAATTGTGCCACAGCAAACATTACAGTGCTGATAGCAATGCAATCCCTGTTAATATCTCAAAGCAATTGTTTACAGAAATTGAAAACACAGTTCTAAAATGAGATGGAACCAAAAGGATGTTAAAAAAACCAAGACAATTTTAGAGAAAGAACAAAGCTAGAGGCATCACCTGATTTCAAAATATATTACAAAGCAATAATAATTACAACAGTATGGTACTAACATAAGAGTCAGTACAATATACCAATGGAACAGAATAGAGAGGCCAGAAATAAACCAACAGTTATGGTCAACTGATCCTAAATAAGGGTGCCAAAACTACACCACCATGGTGAAAGCAGGGTCTCTTCAATAAACGGTGTTGAGACAACTGCAAAAACTGCATATTCACATGCAGAAGAATGAAATTGGAACCCTATATTACACCACACACCAAAATTAGTCAAAATGGATGAAAGGCAATTTAAGACCTGAAACTACAGAACTCCTAGAAGACAACAAAAGGGGAAAGTTCCATGACATTTGTCTTGGTAAGGATTTCATGGAAATGACAAAAACAAAAATAGACACATGGAACTTCATCAAACTAAAAAGCTTCTACACAGCAAAGATATCAACCTCAGTGTGAAAATGCACCCTAAGGAATGGGAGAAAATAAGGGACTAATTTCTAAAATACATCAGAAACTTCTACAGTAACAACAACAACAAAAACCTTAATAATCCAAACTAAGAAATGGGCTGAAGACTGGAATTGACATTTTTTTCAAAGAAGACTTACAAATGACCAAAAGGTGTGTGAAATGATGCCCAATGCCACTAATTGTCAGGGAACTGGAAATCAAACCCATAATTAAATATCACTTCACACCTGTTAGGATGGCTGTTATCAAAAAAACAAAAGACAACAAGTATTGGTTGGGATGTAGATAAATTGGAACTTTTGCACACCATTGGTGCAAATGTAAAATGGCACAGCCACTGTGGAAAACAGCATGGAGTTACAGAGTTATGGAGTTTCCTCAACAAAAAAATAGAAGATATGATCCAGCAATCCCACTTCTGGGTATTCATCTAAAAAACTTTCCAATCAGGACCTCAAGATGATATTAGCACTTCAATGTTCACTGAAGCACTAATGAAATTTACTGCGTGTCTTAAGACTACATGATTGCGTGCATATGACTCTGGCATGGTTGTATTTGCCTGTGGAATTCACATCCTTTCCCTCCCCCACCCCGTATGGTAAGTTCTTTTTACTTGTAAAATTTCTTAATTTCTATTTCATCTGGTATTATAATAATTAAGCAACTCTCCAGCTTCCAGTGCTTTAAAGATGACCTTTGATTTTCTTCTGCCTTCTACCCTTTCAAAATGCTGTGAGCTGCTCCTTCTAATAATTTATGTCCTTTTCTCCCCCTCATCTACTTAAGATCGTCTCTTTATCTTTAGATTTCAAGAATTTTAACGTAATATGCTCGTGTTGTTTTCTTTGGATTTATTTTACGTAGGGTATCTAGAAACTCTTAACTATGTGAGTTTTAGCTCACTAGTTTCAGAAAATAGTGTCTTCAGATATTATCTAGAGCCATCCAGTTTCCTTTCACTTCATGGGTTTCCAATTTGAAAGTCTGCAGAATCTATGTTCATTTCACATTTAAAAAAGCACATGAGACATTTTCTCTATGTTCCAAAACAGATTTACTTTCTTGTATTTTCCATTCTTTTATTTTCTTTCTGGGCTTCAAATTTGACATTTTCTACAAGCCTAACTTCCAGACAATTTATTCTTTTTCTGGCATGTGCAAATAACTATTAAAGTCATTAATTATATTTTAAGTTTATTATAATTATTCTTTCCTTCTAGCATTTCCTTCTGACGCTTTTAGAAAGGTATAGCTATTTAGCAGCATGGGCTTCAAAAGCCACTCATTTTCATAAAATGGAAAGTAAAAATGTTTAATTTTATGCTGTCAGTTCCCAAGATCTAGTTAAACTCTGAATATAAATAGATTTACAATGACTTTATCAACAACACAATATATTTTCCTTAAATTCTAGGAATGAATGATACTCTAAGAATTTAATATCATTCTAATGGATAAAAGGTGAGCGTCTCTGATTAATATAAGCCGGGGGGTGGGAAGGCAGGCAGGGAGAGTGGTTTTTCTTTTCACTACTGTGTTCCCAGCACCCAGAAGAGTGCCTGGCACAGAATATGTGCTCTTTATTGTCTGAGTTGAATTAATGAATTCATGAATTGAAGCGGAGGTAAATGAGCAACTCAGTTTTTTTCATTTTTCACCCCCTCATAGAATAAGATCTCAAATTAATCTGTGCCACTAATCTAATTAATACAGATAGCAACATTAAAAAAATATTTTAAGGCATGAGTGGCCTTGATTCTGTAATTTTAATGAAATAAAAGATTTTGTGATAAGGAATATTATCAGAGATAAAAATGGCATTTCATAGTGATAAAAAGTATCCATTCATGTGAAAGACATAATGTTGAATATGCATGTGCTTAATGGGATATTAAGCAATTATAAAATGAAAAATTGACAAAAACTAAAGGAGAAAACAAAAATAGAGAATCATGGAGATTTTAATGGCATTTCTCAGTTTATAATATATACACATCAAATATCCACAAGAACACTGAAGATTTGAAAAACAGCATCAACCAACTTCTAATTGACATTTTAAAACACACTGAACTGTAGTATACACATGCCTTTCAAATACATAGACAATATTCACCAGTACAGACCATACAGTGTGCAATGAAACAAGTCTCAATGCATTTCAAGGGTAAAAATAAAGCAGACTATATTTTCTTGCCAAAATGCTACTGTTAGCAATCATTAATAACTAGTTATCTCTCATGGTCTCTATATATCTGGAAATCAAACAACATACTTCTCAATAATCTATGGTCATATGAAGATATCACAAAGGGCATTGGCAGCTGTTTATTTTGCCCCAGATATTACTAAAGCCCTGGCATTGAAGTGCTTTCAGTGAGGAACTGTGGATGTTCCTTTCATGTCTTCCATTATTAAATGAACTCCAGCAACCTCAGGGACTCATTTAGGAAAAATATTTTAAAAAATTAAAAGGACTGGGATTAACATGAACATTGCAAAGATCTAGGAAATAATATAAATTGGAAGAGCCTGAGTGAAAAGAGTGGCTGCCTGACTTATAAACATCCTGGCGGAAAAGGGTCCACACTACTCAGTACCAGCCAAAGGAGGTTCACCTTGCAGAGATCTTCGACAGACATTTCCCAGCTTCACGGGTTTAGACCTACGACATGCAGGATAAGCATTACACACTGGTGGTCTCTCAGACTGATTTATGAGAAGAACACAGCATCACTATCAACATAAAATCTTCTAAAATGCATCAACATTAAATCCAGTAAGTAGATTCAAAATGTTTTTGGAAAAGAAACTTCACTTTCAGTTTAATTTATATTACTTGAAAAGAACAAGCGTCCTATACGCTACAGACATTTCTCACTGATATTAATGTTTATTTATTTGCATGATTAGCTTTTCCCCTCCAATTAAATCAAGAGATTTCACTGCTTATTTGCTTTGTTCACCTGGCCCAGGTTTTCTGATATTCTGAGCCTCAAAGTACCGTTTGTTTTTTTTTTTTTTTTTACAAACCCATTCCTGACTTTGCACAGGTACAATTGATGGTTATTTCCCATATGTTCAATAAATGCTTTCACTCTATTATACTGCATTTCCCTGGATACAAAATCCCAGACTCTGTTACAGATGCTGTAGTTGTATTCCATTTAAACCTCCCTACAACCCACACGTTAGTATTGTGGTTTTAGCACTCTCATTTTCCCAAGGAGGAAATGAAGCGCATCTCCTCATTTCCAATGGGCAATAAGTACTATAGATAGGATTTTACACCAGATGGACTGAGTCCGGAACTGACGCTCTTGTCCACACCGCATGCACTATCTACTCAACAGTATGTTATAAAAATACATATGTACAGATATAACATAGAAGATAAATCAAAACATATTGTAAGAATGATTCTTCCCCCTACCACATCCATCCATCCAAAGTATCTCCAAATCCTCTAGATATTTACCATCAGAGTCTCTAAATCTGTAATCCTTTGTGACCAAAATATCCTTTCTCACCTTGACCATCTCTTGCAATATGCCTCTGGTATTATTTCAGTCTTGGTCTCAGATGATCTATTATCCACACAGCAACAAGAAGGGGTCTTTTAAAATGTAAATTATTACCCTAACTTCAAAATTGCTGATGGCTTTCCACTGCTCCTTGTGTAAGATCTGACTCTGTTTCCTTTTCCAGCACCACCCTATGCCACATTAACACTCACGCATTATTGCCTGGAGTACTGGCCTCCTCTCTTTTCCTCAAAAATTCCAAGATTCCTGCCTTGTCCCCATCCTCTAATTTACTGCTGTTCTGTTAGCCTAAAACATGATCATGTTCAAATTGACCTACTCCTCCAACTCAGTCATATTCAAATCCACAAATGATCTCTTTTTCATCTTTCGGATCTCAACTTAGATACTAGCTCTTCAAAGATTCCTTCATTGTTTTTCCATATCAAACTGTGCACAGTTCCTCAAAAAAACCTATTAAACCAGCCGGCATTTGGGAGGCATCCCTGTACTCAACAGGCGGCAGGTACACACGGACCTAACATAGGGGTCACTTCCTCGCCCCTACCTCCCTTACCCACAACCCCCCCACTCCCCTCCCCCACCCCCCACCCCTCCCACCACCTAGAGCTCAGCGCCAACTCGAGACTTCTTTCTAGGATAGCGTTTTCCCAAACCCCATTTCTGTCTTCTCCTAGCTGGCTCTGCAATTGTGTTGGTAACCTTGGGAATTTCCTGGATGAAATCTAAAATCGACTTCTGAACAGAGGGCAGAGAGAGACCAGAGAAAGAGGGAGACCACTCTGAATTAGTAGATAGCAAGTTTAACAAGCAAGGAAACTTACATATGAGGTTTGCCTCGGGCGGCCACAACGCAGGTAAATCTCCACACTGGCTGGCCAGGATCTTAGTTTATATAGAGGCCTTAATGAGCTTTAATTATGTATCCATTCCAGATGATCTCAACAACGCATTACTCTTTCAAAGTTACATCCTTGAAATAGCTTCAGCTGTGGGAATGGTGGGCAGAAGTACCCTCCCAGGACTGGGTGTGGGGAGGCTCCAGTGGCCTGGGTCCAGCTCCAAGGTCAAATGAAAGTCACATCCTCTTCATCACCTCCTCCAACACAATAGCACTCCTGGGCATTTATCCCAGAAAAATGAAAACTGATGTCTACTCAAAATCTTGTACAAGATTGTCTTAGCAGTTTTATGTAATAGTAAAAACCTGGAAATAACACAAATGCCTTCAATAGGTCAATATTTAAACAGACTGTGGTACATCCATTACTTGGAATACAACTCAGCAAGAAAAAAAAAAACAAATTATTTCACTTGTGCTGAGTGAAAAAAAGACAATCTCAAGAGGTCAAATACTCTGATTTCATTTATATAATATTCTCAAAATTCCAAAATTCTATAGAAGAAAACAGAGCTATGACCATAGTTTAGGAATAGTGGAGTGGAGGGGTTGTGTGTAACAGTGAAAGGATAATAGCAGGGAGATCTTTGTGGAACTGAATACTTCTATATCTTGATTGTGTGTGGTGGTGATTACACAAATTACACGTGTGATAATACAACAGGGAACTATATACACACATTGTAGTTATCTCAAATTCCTGGTTCTAATATTGTACTATTTATTAGGGAAAACAGGGGATAGTCACACAGGACCTCCCTGTGCTGTTTGTCAACTTTCCATGTATCTGTACTTATTTCAAAATAAAAAGTTAAAAAAAGAATTAAAGGGAGCATCTGGGTGTCTCAGTGAGTTGAGTGTCTGACTCTTGATTTCATCTCAGGTCATGATCTCAGGGTTATGAGATCAAGCCCCGTGCCTGGCTCTGTGCTGGACGTCTAGCTTCACACTCAGCAGGGAGTCTGCTTGAGATTCTCTCTCTCCCTCTCCCACCTCTGCCCCTCCCCCACCCCACTTGCACGCACACTCTCTTATCTCTAAAATAAATAAATGAGCCTTAAAAAAAGAATTAAGGTACAGGTATTAGATGAAAAATGCTTAAATATTTACAATGTAAATTGACAACATTTGGGCCTATAGGGCATGCTACTATGACTTATGTAATCCTTACGACTAAGACATCCAATGAGGGTTTAACAGCCTTGTTAAATTCAAAGTTAGTATCACAAGACACATTGTAAGTTATTGAGGACTGTGTAATGGTTACTAGGTAGCAAAAAATATTGGGGTGATAAAAAGATGAAAAGGACAAATTATCAGACAAGAAAAAAGTGTAATTAAAATCTAGTGTAACAGAAAGTAGTTTAATTAACACTAACTTATCTACTGTGTTTTTTAGCTTCAAGTAAATTTCCAGTGATATGGAGGAAATCTTTTAATACACCATTTTTTCAGTTCAGTAACTCTTCCATCTGCACTTAAATTTATTATAAACTTTTAACCAAACATCCCCCGGACATTTGAAACTTGGGTTTCTCAGTACATGATATTCAATAATCACCCAATCTTTAAATGTGTAGTCATTTACTCATTCAAGACATCATTAGTTACTCCAAACAAAATTTAATGTTCCTACAAAGCATCAGGAACAAAACTGTAAATAAGAAAGACTGGCCTCTGCCATCAAGGGGCTCATGGTCTAGTAGGGGAAGACAGAGAGATAAAAAGGCTATTCCAATGATGGGGAAATACAGGGTATCCCTGAAGCACATAGAAAGTCATTTGACAAAGGTTGGCAGTAGGAGGGGAAAGGAAGAGATAAGTGGGCTGATATAGAAAGATTAAGCTCTCCATATGGAGAAAGTGTTTCAGGCATAATGGCGGGGAACATCTCCATCAATGGGGACTTATTGGAGTCTTACAAAGCGGGAGTGATATCTGGTTGGTTTGGAGTTTAGAACAGATAGTATCCATGGAGCTTTACCTGGAGAAGATAAGGTCAGCATTATGGAGTGGAGTCAGAAGGCTGTGGTCGTAATCCAGCCTAGAAAGGACTATAGCAGTGAGAATGGAATGAATTACTTGATTTTGTGAGAAGTTAGACAAGAATCAAAGACATTATGAATGTTTAGATATGATTGAAGAGGCTTAAAATGTTTCAAAGATGAGGTCCAGGATGTTCAATGATGATGTGTTATGGCATCTGTTATGCTCACTGGTTCAATAGTCAAACAAGATTATTCACGGAAAAAGAAGAAGGTAACATTAATCATATTTGAAACAAACAAGTTAATAATTGTGTGTGTGAGTGTCCATGTACACACTCATATACATGGAGAAAGAAAGAGAGAATTTTGTTGTTAACTCGATAGCATATAGTTGGAAAATATGAAGCACAAATATGAGGGCTGTTGGAAGGTCTACAGAAGCCTGAGTTTTCTGTCTGAGAAAGTTCACTGACTATAGGCATGTGCACTCTGGACACAGAACAGGCTGGAATCGCTAGAAAGTTACTGTCCCAGGAGTTACCCTAAACCAGTGAGGGACAGAGTTGGTGGAAAAATCAATCAGCTCCTACATTCTTCAGTGGGATAATTCTAATATATGCTCTGCACAGGTTTACAGAGCCTCATTTCCCCCTGTTTTCATCGTCTGTCTTTGGATCATATCTCAAATAAATTGCTTGCAACTAAATCCTTGCACTAGGTTCTGTTTCCTTCCTACTGTAACTTTGTGTATACATTGCCTGATATTTTCTGTCAATTTTAAAACAACAGATTTTCTTGGACAAGAAAAATAAACAGATACATGTAGATAGGAAGCCAAAGTTAGGATAACTTACTAGGTTTCTTATTTTAGAAGTGTCCTGATCTGCTGTGTAGTGAAAGTGCAGCATCTTTAAAAAGCAATATTTCTTTTGGTAGAGAATATTTGGTAGGTTCTATTTTGTGATTCAATTTGTTCTATAGGAGCTTTTATAATTCTAAATTTTTAACACAACATATATTTTTGAGTGTCTTCATGGGTTTGTTCATAAACTGAGGGAACAGTGATGAAGTAAAGGGTAGAGTTGTGGTACTCATGGTAAAGAGCATAAGGTACAAAGCCAGGTAGACTTAAGACTCATCTATAAGTTAGACACTTAAAAATGTATAATTTAATTAGAGTAAATGTCTAATAGAAAAACATTTCTATCCTCTAAGAAGAGACGGAGGCATTTGTTTCTTAGTTTTTCCTTCCATTTTAAAGATTATAACAACAGGTATGCCCATAATGGGATTAATAGAACTGTGTGAGTTCTATGTTCCAGGGGCCTGTAACGAACTTCATACTCACAAGAGCTGACCTCCTTGCTGAGGCTTATAATTCACCTTGTTCTGTAGGAACGTTAATTTCCACTACCCATTTTATTTATTCCCTTTATCCCAAGCTTCTAAGATATGTCAGAAGCAATACTCTTTCAAAACAGTCCTTTATTTTTCTGGCCAATTTCAAGGTCCTTTCTGTTGATTTCCCTGTAGACCATCTTCTGATCCCAGTTCATCTTGGGTCTGTTATTATTTCCTCACTCAGGTGTGCCCACACCTGTTTTCCATCCTCACTGGGCCTCACTCAACGTGGGCTCCAGAGCAGGCTGTGCCAAGCTTAGGAATTTGTCTTGCCATTTACATGGAAATTGAGAGTAGTACTACCCTATATGCTTTGATAATACAGTATGAATGGGTTTCTGTTTTCTGTTTTTGTTTGAAATCTCTTCTTATGGATCTGTCTATACCTGAAAAACAGATTTTAATTTAATTAGCTGCCATTATCCTATGAACCTGAAAACCCACTCTTAGGAATTTTGAAACTTAGCTTAACGAACCTAAAGATTTGTTCATGATCAACCCGGGATATTAAAGAACGAGACAATTTCACTGGGGAAAAAAAAACAAAACAAAATCAGATACCTCTTAGCATCAAAAATGAAAGCAATAGCAACAAGCTAATATTTCCAATTTCTTTTTATGTTTCCTCATTTGATTATTAGAATGGGAAAAAATGACGTGGTAGGAGAGGTCTGGGCAAAAAAAAAAATCTTTGTGAACATTTTTGAATAATAAATAATGCCATTTAATGAAAGCCAGATTTCTCCCTTTCCTAGCTGTGTAATCTGGGCAAATTACTGAACTTTCTGTTTTAGTTACATCAAAAGTTATTTAGAAATAAATTAGATAAGCTATAGCAAATTCTTCGAACAGTCCCAGTTATTGTTGTATAATATGAACATCAGAAATCAATTATTAAATTATACTTGAGTAAGAATTTGAGTAAGTTGTTCCCTGCTTACTCACTTGGCTTCTCAGGTCCCTACCATTTCTTTTGTCTGTGATTCTTCCAGCACCATCTTTAAGTGCTTCAGAAAAATAGACTCAGTTATTGAGCCAATATTCTTGAAGAGGCCTTTTGCATGGATCAACAGAACCAAAGTAGTGTGTAGACTCTAAGATGTATATATTAAAAAAAAAAACAACAAAACCAAAACAATAACAACAAAAACCCACAAAGCACTTTGCTGTTACATGGAGAGGGAAAGCACAGAAAATGCATGTGTTCTGGTTTTTAAAGTTCACTATGTTTTATAGCACTGTGAAAATGACTAGTTTCTGAGGCTTGCCAAGTTAAACCCAGCTGGGCCAAATATTGCTGGAGCTCCTCCTAATGGAGGTAACTGGATGAAGGTCAAAGTGAGTAATTAGTAAAAACTCATCATTCTTCCTATTTGCATTTAGTGGAATGGTTCAGAACAAGACCAACATTTCTTTTGTAATATTAGAGAAAACAATGCCAGTTCGAATGATGAGAAAACTGTCTAGTTATTCCTCTGGATATAGAAACACAATTGCTTTTAATAGGGAGCTGATTGAATGTCATCTTAAGATAATCACAGTAAAAAAAATAAAAAGGAAAATCATGGTATTTTTCTCAACTAAGTCATCCCATAGCAATTCATGCATAAAATATTCCTTTTCAAAGTTAAAAAAATCAGTATTCAGAAAGCACATACATTCAATTTAAACCTAAAAGACTGTCCTGCTAAATTTGATGTGGAACTCATAATAAAATTTCAGAAACTCTTGTCTTACTGCAGGTCAAATGCAGCGTGCATGTTTCCACTCACTAACTCTGTAGAGGGACATGCACAGTCTTAATTTAATAAGATGATGAACTATTTCTCTTCTAGATTAGTATCAGGGATGTTATTTACAATTAATAAAATGGCATATCTAGACTTCCAAATTTATGGATGATGATTATTTATCCCCCTAATTTATTCAGATGCTTTTGTGTTTCTCCTTTTGAAAAAGAAAGTCATCTTTCTTTTTAGAAATACTTTCTAAACAAATTGCTTTGGGGAAATAAAAAGAAGGGTTACCTACAATACTATGAAATATTCTTTAATGGCAGTTCCTGTCAGATGAGAGCAAAAAGACATTAAAAAAAATAGTGACAAACATTTAGTTTATACCTGATGGAAAAATAAGCATTTTATTCAAAATATGCTAATAACTATTTTCTTTTTTATGTACAGGAAAAAAATGTTAGTATCAGTGCAGAAATCAAAAGGACCACTATCATTTAGGAACCAGGACTTTATCTGGGAAGTTCTATTGAACATTGTACAATGCTAATGCTTACATTTAGCTATACTTTACCTTGGAAAGGACTTATCTGATTGTTCTAATTGAGAATAAGGTTTGTTTCTTAAGTACAAAACATTCACCCATACAAAAGTGGAGGTAATCAATTTTCTCTTTCACTAAGAACTATATCAATAATTCTTGATTCTGGATCTAAGATAGGCCAAATTATTGATACCAAATTTTTAAATATCTACTTGTTAATTTGAAAGAGAGATCTCCGTGAACAAAATGTCAGTGAATGTATCTTTGTATGTTCCCTTTTCAAGTGGAAGATAAATATTAATTAGATACTAACAGTATAGCAACCAATAAATATTTTGACTATTGTTGATTGAATAAATATCAATGCTAAATATCAGGTTTAGGGGTCATTTAAATTATATTTTTTAAACTTTTTTTAAGATTTCATTTATTTATTTGACACAGAGAGAGAGAGAGCACAAGCAGGGAGAGAGGCAGGCAGAGAGGGAGAAGCAGACTCCCCACTGAGCGGAGAGCCCAACGTGGGGATCCTGGGACCCAAAGATCATGACCTGAGCTGAAGGCAGACACTTAACCGACTGAGCCACCCAGGAGCCCCATAAATTTTAGAATTATAAGGTAACTGTTCCTTTAGAGCAGGGACCATTTCTTGCTATTCTGTGTATGGTTGGTGTCTGACACACATGTACCTGACACACAGTGTGATACATGATGTGACACAATATGATAGTCCTGATTCAGCAGATTTTTGAAAAGGCCCAACATACAATAGACACTCAAGAATTTTTTTTATTGAATTCAAAATGTGCAAAAGACAAGTTTATGAGGTTATAGATTGGCTTAGAGAATAATTATACCTGAAAATTTCATTTTCATTGTAAGTAATTCATCTTATTTTCCCCCACTAAATTTCAGCCAAATTTCTATTGTATTTAATTTTTTGAAGAGCCTTAAAAGATAGAAGAAATCAACTGTAGGCATCTCATTGCTGAAATCAACAAATGGTACATTCAGCTGACTGATCATACCATTCTAAATGGGCTTACTGGCTTCTTGAACAGAAATCCAGTTCTCGAAAAGGCTCAGCAACAAAGCCAAGGAATGTCTTTAATTTTCCCATTAGCTAAAACCAATGCCTGCAAGTCCTAAATCTAAACTTTTAATAATAAGAAAAACAAAACATTTAAAATGAATGACTAATTTAATATTAAAACTATTAATGGTCCAATTGTGCCTTAGAAAATTACATGATTAGTTTGCTCATTTGATCTGGTTAGGTGTGGTTTAACAAACAGAAAGTATTTTCTTTGGACATATATCTGTGAAATTCTGTTTGATCATGACATACTTTCAGAGCCTGCTGTTACCAGGAAGCCATGTAAAACAATATAGTAACAGATGATTCTTATTGGGCATTATCAATTATGCTCTCTTCTAAAGTATTTTAGAAGTAGTAGTCCTTTAATTTTTACCTACGACCTTATATGGCATATATTTTACAATTGAATTCTTTATAGATGGAGAAACTGATGCATAGGGAAGCAAGAAAAGTTTTCCAGAGTAATACAGTTAATAAGCGGTAGTTAATAAATAGTAGAGTTGAGAATATGAACACTGGCAGTCTGGCTTCAGAATATTCATAGTTAAGCTCTTTCAGTTGTAGAACAGGAAGTTGAGGTAGGATAGACATGAATTCTTGTCCTTGTAATCTCGGACCAGTCTTTTAAATGAGTTCATCAGCTTCAAAATGGAGATACTGTGCATTTCTTATGCATAATGTAGTATTTGAGAGCATAGATTCTGGAGCTAGATTGGTGTTGATGCCAAATTCTGCTACTTACCAGCTCTATCATTTGAGCAAGTTATGCAGCATCTGTATGCATTGGTTTTCCCATAAATATTATGGGGAAAATAATATACATACATAGATATTTTGAGGGTTAAATTAGTCTCTCCTTTCTCTCGCTTAGAAGAAAGTCTGGCAATATAAGTGCTTTAAAAGTGCTTGTTAAATATAAGAAAATGTAGGAATGAAATTAATTTAAATAAATGGCTATAAAGCATCAAGTAGAAACTAATTAGAAAGTAGGAACTGTTATCTTCGATAATCTAATAATATCTCTCATGCCCGATCAATCTTATACTTGGATTCTTGTGCTTTATGCTAAACTACTTTTAGTGACTATAAAATTTCCATTTTGTTCTCAACGCCTGACCTCATTTCTTGCTTCCATATCTGAACAACCTTCCCCTCTCTTTCCCTCATTCCTTACTGCTCTTTAATATCATCATAATTGTAGTCATTATCATTGTCAATTACTTAGCTTTTAACCCTCACTTTCTCTGGGAAGACTTCTTTAGCTCATTTTAGCTAACACAGTAGCCCTCACTCCATGTTTTCTCAGCTCTCTATACTGACCCTGTTAGAACACTTACCTACAGTCTGTACCATAATTATCTGTTTGCTGGCCTGTCGCTTCTCCTCAATAAAGCGTATCTTACAAAAATGTCCCATCCCTGGCACACCTATCACAATTTCTGACACGTAGCACTTTTTTCTGTATGTATATTGAATAAATGGCGTATTTCTTTTTTGGGTCTACTGAGAACAAGCTCTAGATCAGTGGCCTTTAAAAAGATGGTCTGTGGAAATATTTTCTCAGCCAGTGAAAAAAGTAAATAAGAAAATGTGGTCAGTTTTCATAAAGATAAATGTAATTATTATTTTTTTAATTTCTGAGATATGCTTTTCTTATTCTAATGATAAAAATTATTTCTTTTGGGCACCTAGGTGCACCACCTGGGTGGGGTGCCTTCGGTTAAGCAACTGACTCTTGGTTCTGGCTCAGGTCATGATCTCAGGGTCATGACATCGAGCCCTGCGTCAGACTCTGCACTCAGCACGGAGTCTTCTTGAGACTGTCTCCCTCTCCCTCTGCCCCTCTCTCTCTCTTTCTAAATGCACTCTCTCTCTTTCTAAAAAATAAATATTTTAGAAAAATATTTCTTTAATTAAATGAAAGCAATAATAAATGAATTAGTTTATATTTTCTTAGAAAACTAAAAAGCTGGCAACTTCTATTACTGAGATCTCTCTTTTTTTAAATTTAACTATACATGAGATCCAAAATTCTGGTGGAAAGGAAATGAGGCATAGAAATAAGGACATAAGTAGATGATGTAGAAAAGTAAGAGTAAAGAGGCTTTTAAAAAGGATAATGATATATGGTATCATTTTTTAATAATATTGCTTAGAATTAGTGATTTTTTTTGTGACAGCCATGCATGTTAAGCTATTTATTGTAACCAAAGTGAATATTCTATTTGTTGTACCTGTCCCCAAACCAAGGTTCATAGACTGGAAGTCATAGTGCATTTCAGTGACGTATTTGACAGGGTTCTAAGAAATGTTATTGGACCAGGTATAGAAATATATCATAGCTAATAATGGAGAGGGGTGGAATCAGTCTAAAAGTGATGATATATGTCAATGTCAAGTCAGAATGTTATGGCATTTTCTTTGGCTTTCGCACATTCAAAATTTTATTAATGACTTGGATGAGGACACTGATAGCTTGCCTATCTAATTTCGAGGCGACAGATACTGTAAAGAAACAAAGATGATTAATTAATTACAGTATCAGATATAAAGAAGTCCTTGAGAGGTTGAAATAATTTTAAGAAGAAAAATATTAAGTGACAATACAAATGTATGTTTGCTTGCCATAAGGAAATTCACAAGAACAAGTTAGTTACCCACTGAAATAAAGGTAGAAAAGGTGTAGGAATTTTAATTCAATACTAGCCATAATAGAAAGTACCTAAAAAATAATTGTGATCTCCTCTGTAATAATAAATGAAAGGATAGAGTCAACATAAGGAAGAAAACAATTCTTTGCTTTGGGTACTGGATCTTACATTCCAAGATGGTTTCATAAAGGCAATGTATCCATAGATGGGCTAGCAAATATTGAAGAGAATTAACCTGAAAAAAGAGACAATTTAGAAGAATTTTGTCTATATCTTCAAATATTTATTTGATACAACTTTTTCATTCTGGGGAGTGTGTGTGTGTGTGTGTGTGTGTGTGTGTGTGTGTGTGTGTAGAAAGGTATCTTTGAAGGAAAATATTTTTCATTTATTTGTAAAAATATTGTAGATTATATAACATCAAAGTAAATGATTATAGAGACAGTCTATTACAAACAGAGGAAAGTAATAATGAAGTCATTTTCCTACAGTTGAAGGTCAGGAAAAAAATCATGTTTTATTTCCTCCCAGGAGACTGTTGAAAAAATGCAATTACTGTTCAAACTTATTTGAATATTGTGAGCTGCAAAATATACATCCATTTAATAAAATTGCATTTGATTTTTGCAGATAAGTAACGTCATAAGTGAAGGTGTGAGCCATATTTAGAGGACAATAAGTCAGATTTGAATACCTTTGATACATTTCTGTTTCTGAAAATGCATTTTAATCATAATAACTAAGGAGAGCAAACAATAGGGAGCTGAGAAAGTGACTTTATAAAGTATGTTTGCATTTGGTTAGTGTTGACCACAAATTCAGTCAGAGGACTAAAGGGGAAGGGATGGCATCTAAAACTTGTATGTCACTCCAGATGCTTTTTTTTTTTTAACCCCAAATACTGCTTTTCCATCTTGTTCCTACTTATTATAATAGGCCCATGGGACAAAATGAGTATACTGGTTAATCTGGAACTACTGTAGAAGGGGAATACTCTTTAACTTGAATAAATGGACTTTCTTTCTCTATTTTTTTTACTACTTTTCTTTCATTATGGATGTCTCACTTCACTGGTACAGCCTACAGGTAATGTGTCACCATGATGAATGCCACCCGCTTCTATCAGATAGTGCTAGTGAAATGAAGGCTCTATTACGAGCTGTAGTTCACTTCTGATTTTAACACAGATTGGTTGAGTGACCTTGAATAAATTGGGTCATGTCAGCATATTGGAGCTTTTTGGCTGCATCCTTGTCCATCTCATATATAATGAATATATTACATATGGTAGCCTTTCAGTATGAATAATCCAAGTTATCACTAAAATAATAACAATATTTCACTATTTTATAACTAGCATTGCTAATTTCCTAACTTCATCTCAATAGCTAGCTTCTTTATCAAGATTATAGGAATGCTTCTCTTTCTATCTATAATGTTATATATCTTCATTTAAACATTTTTTAAAATGTATTTTTCTTTATTAAGGTATAACAGACAAATAATATTGTAGGATTGTAGAATACAGTGTGATGATGTGACATATAGATACATATGTACACATGCACTGGGAGGGGTTTCCCTATTGAGTTAATTAACTCACCCATTGTCTCACATATTTACATTTTTCATTTTTTTAATGAAAACATTGAGTTCTACTCTCTTAGCATATTTCAATCATACAATATAGTGTTATGCTATATATCTTTTATTGTCTTTGGTAGAGTTGTTTGGGATGCTCAGCTTGGAATTTAGTTCTGAACATGATTGCACCAGTAACTTGTTGTTCAGATATTACAGTTGCTCAAAATACTTAAGCAAAAATATTTTAGCTAGATATTCTTTTCCTAAAAAGAATAGGTTATTTACTTTTTCTGTAGATAAAAAATTTTAAATGTAAACAAGTATATAGAGTAAACTAAGTTTCCCACCTCACTGCCATTAATTCTTCCTTCTAGAGAAATTTTTGCCATTAATTAATCTACAGTATCTCTATAAGTGTGTGTGTACATTTCTTTATTAATCTCAATGTTATTCAACTCGACTTGTTTTTACACAACTTACTATCACTTAAAAATAAATCTTTGAGATTGTCGCACATCAAGATCATGTAGATATACTTTATTTTCTTAATGATGATATATTCTTTAATTGTAATAATGTATCATAATTTATTTACTCAATTCCGTATTGGTGGACTTCAGAGTTTTACAATATTTTGTGATTAGAAACTATGCTGCAAAGAATATTCTTGTATATATGTGTGTATATGTATGTATATAAATCACTTAATGTTTTAAAGTATATATATACACATTAATTATATGAAATTTTAAACTGAAATTCTTAGAATCAATAAACCTGCAAAATGAAGAGGTTGAGAATGCTATACTGTAAACATTTATTTTGGCCAATATATGTGTTGTCATTCCATGAAATTCATGTTAAGAATAAAAATATTGCAATATTAAATATATTTAGGCCTAATTGTACTATGTCCATTAGCTATTTATAAGACAGCTGAAAAAAAAAGTATTCCACTTCTTGCCTATTTTCCCATGTCTTTGATCTTTCACTAAGTAAGAGATAAGCATTGATCAGTAGCACTGATTATATCTATACCTTTATATTAAAAATGTATTTGATGAGATATGTGCATATCATCGATATCCTTTACAGGTACCCAATTTTAGTGGTTGTATTAGAAGATAACCCTGAAGATTAATGATATTTAAATTATACTCTGCTACTTTTTCCTTTGAACAATTCAAAAGACAAGCCAATTGGAAGTTAAACAGCAATTTCTACTTCATTAAATTTTTATAAAAAGTACATGTGATTTAACATAAATTGCTGATAGGATACGTTTTAACATTACGTCTTTGCATTGGAAGTGCAATTACTGCAGAAAATATTTTTCTTGTCATATTGATTTAACACTGTATTCTCCCATGCCCCCTTTTTTTCACTTGACACTAAACATGGTTTATTTTAGATTATGTGATAACAATTCCTAGAATGGTTTACATATGTGATAACAATTCCTGAATGGTTTACTTATTCTGCATTTGGAAATCTTTAAAATGGTTATTTTTCAATGTTTCTATTCGAGGCTCAAAAATGTGAATGATCCTTTTTTGGTTAAGATTATTCCTTAGTGTGGGTGGATCTGAGTAAACGTGGGCATGGTTAAGTGTAATTAGATTTAGTTACCAAGGAGAATGTGTAAAAACAAACAAATAAATGACCAGAAATACATTTAGGACTTCAAATATGAAATGGATATCATGCAAATGTTGGTAGTATGTCACCTATTCTTCATGCACACAGGTTATGGTATCAATGTGCATAAAGAATTTCCATCAGCTGTCTTAAAGTGGTACAGAGACCATGCCAATATTGAAGGTTGTAATTTATTTTATTTTCACCATTGTCTTTTGGAAGACATTTTTCTGTACTGCCTTAATGCAGTTAATTAGTTACTTATACATTTTGAAAAAAATATGAAATACATTACAAATATTATTGTACTATTACACAAATAATTCAATATTTGCATGGCAATTTTATGTGTCTTTTGTAAAGTGTGACTTTAAGTTTTATTTATTCCTAACCCTTCACCCACTTTATTCTTAAGCCTCTAGTTGAAAGCCACCACACAGGGAGGACATCATATGGATTTAGGAATTAATCTTAATTTTATTAAAGATAATAACCATAATAATAGCTCAATATTTATTACATAAACATTATGCACCAAGAACAGTGCTAAGTGGTTTTATGAATTACAACAACACAAAAGATATGGTAAGCTTATTCTTACAATTTTTCACTGAGGGAACTTTGAGCTATCAGGATTAAGTAAATTAAAAAAGATCTTGCCATTAATAAATGGCAGAGCCAGGCTTAAGCTCCAGTCTGTCTAGAGACTTGAATGGTTATAAATAGAAGAAACGTATCAGGAGTATGATGGAGCTTTTGTTTACAACAAATTATGAGAATGTGAGTATAGAAGGACCCAGAGAGCCTCAACAGCATTAGTCACAGTTTCATTCTTAAGCTACAAGGGGTTTTTGTCTTTTAAGATGCCAAATATGACATGACAGTATTTTGAATAGAAATTTCTCAGTCTAGAATAAGTAAGATTGGACACAAAATAAATTAGATGTGTAATTATATTTAATGATTTTTAATTATTTTGAATTCTTTATTAAAGAAAATTAGAGATCAAGTAAAATGTATAGCATGATGCTTTCCATCTAGCATGAGTGCGGAATAAGAGATGTATGAAATGTGATCCCACCATTTTGTTCCTGCTCTGTTGACCCAGACCTTTTCAGTCTCAGTTCATTAGGGAATAATTAAGCCAAACTATACCAATACTAATGGATTTTTACCAAAAGGTGTTTTCTGATATTAATGCAATTAAGCAAATGTAATTCTATGATCAATAGTATGAATAGGACAGTTTAAGCATAATTGACAAGAGGAACAGTTATTTTCTGACACATTTTACAATAAAGATTCACTTAATTTAGTGAATTTTTGTTTGATTCTTGCTAACTGTAGTTCCTGTGGTTTTGTTTCTTTTCAGTTCTTTGTATCATATATTCCAAAAACGAAGTTGATAGGGCAATAGTATGATAAGAAAACAAACCACAGAGAAGTCAAGTTGAAGTCACGTTTTGTCAGTAAGAATCAATTCTTGTACCAATTTTAGGCAATAAAACTTTTACCAAATAATTTTAGAAACTCTAAGTTTTAGTCCCTGTTGATTGTTTATACAAAGTTAATTTTTACTGTGTCAGTTAGTGTAACTTCTAAATGGTATTGAAATTTTCTCATCTACGTCAAATTTTAACTTCCAGCTACTCTTTATTTTATTCTAGGTTGATGTTCTTATGTAGTTATATGGCTTATGAACTGAATAAAAGATTTATGATTTGTATTTTATTTCTTAGCTAATTTACAAAATTTTGAGCAAATTGTCTCTATTTCAGTATTGAACTATGATTCAAGATGGATAGATATTATCACAGTGATAGTTTTGTGATATGTTTCTGACGACTTTGAATTCTGTACTTGACATTTCCATGCTATTTTCTTTTCTTTTTTTTTAAGATTTTATTTGTTTATTTATTTGACAGAGAGAAAAAGAGAGAGCGTGCACAAGCAGGCAGAGGGAGAGGGAGAAGTCCCTGCTAAGCAGAGAGCCTGCTGTTGGACTTGATCCCAGGGCCAGGTGTCCTCCATGCTATTTTCAAAATGAAAAGCAAATGAATGATGAGATCAAAATGCCTTCATAGTAAACAATGTCCTTATGACCAAATTAGTGTAGGTAGAAAGATCAACACCTGGCTTTACTGGAAAAATGCATGCCAAAATGTTCAAAGTGACTCACCTCGTCTGAATGGTGCGAGTATAGGTAATTTTACTTTCTTCCTTTTCATAATCTGCTTGCTATATTTCTGTAATAAACATGTATTACTTTTTCAAATGAGGAAAAGAAATGAAGCAAAAAGCAAGTAATCAAGCAGAGACAAATGATACATGGGCTTAGAAAATCTTTCTGGGTGTTGTAGAAATGGCAGTCAATACATCACAATTGCAGAGGCAGACTCACGTTTTGAAGGAATCAGTAGCTACAGTACACAAAGTCCCCCAAAATAGACCATTCCGGAGGCTGTGAGCCCATTTAAGGAAGCTATCAGGGTATTGCAGGTGAGGAATGATGACTCCTGGAACTGAACAGGCATGGGGATGTTGAAAAGTTAGCAGACCAACGAACTGCTAGAACAGTTGAAAGACAACCCAGCAGAAATAAGAAATAGGAAATGTCCAAATGGCATGGGTTTCAACCTGAAGCTCTCAGTTGTCTTTCAATGTCAAAAATAAACAAATAAAAACAAACAAAAAATACAAAGAAATAAATGCTCATGTGTCAAAAATTCTGTAGCAAAATTCTTAGTGTCTCCAGATTTCTGATTTTGTATTGGAACAATCAAATTTCTCTAGAGAAAAGTTTTCCAATATGCTACTTTGGGTGGGCGGGATGTGGGAGTTGAATTATAATTTCATATTTATCACTCTAAACTACATTCTTAGAAGGGTGTTATGACCTATTATTTATTTGAAAAGGTACTTAAGGATCAGGAAGAGAAGTGCTGCGGAAAAAGTGCTGACTCTGGAACAAGAAATCCTGGGTTCCATCCTGGTCCTATTCACTATTTGTGTGGTTGTGAAATGTTGGACCATGATTGTGCTGTAAATCGCAAAAGTGAAGGAGGGCAAATGGTTCCAGATTGACTTTAGTTTTAAATTTCTGTGTTTCCTTCCTTCTTCACATTTTAGTAAATGTGCCAAAATCAAAAACTTGAGCGCCAATTACATACTCAGCAACAAACAAAAGATGAAATGATATAAAATAACATTTATTTAGTAACTGCTGTTATATACTAGTTTTCTACATGTCTCAGTCTGTGTGGGGTGCTGTAACAAAATACCATAGATAGGATGGTTTAACCCACAGGTATTTATTTCTCACGGTTCTGGAGGCTGGGAAGTCTAGGATCAGGGTGCCAGCATGGTGGGGGTCTGGACGAAGACCTTATTCCTGTCTTTTAGCTGGTAGCCCTTTCTCTGTGTCCTCCTGTGGTGGAGAGAGAGAGAGAGAGAGAAACAATGGCCCTGCTTGCATGATGTCATCTAAACCTAATTATCTCCCAAAGGCCTCACCTCCAAATACTATCACATTGGGGGTTAAGGCTTTAACATATAAATTTTGGGAGGATGCAAACATTCGGTTCATTACACTCTGTGCTGTACATGTATTATGCTGTACAGTGTGATTGATTACATGTTGTAGCTACTCAGAAAAATAAGTTAAATCTGTATCTTTTACATTAGGGTTATCTATAATATGCTGTTTTATTTTCTTTAACAACTGGCTAATTTCAGGGACTGGAATGTTCCTAGATGTTGAGTATGCCATCAAATCTAATTCTTACCTTAAGCTTTGTGCTTTTCTGAGATTCCCAGATAAATTTTTAACAGTAAAATTTTCCAAAAGTAATATATGTTTTATTAGAACATAAAGCTCAAAAATAATAAATATCACCTTCAATGCCACCACCCAGGGGATAAAAACCAACACTGTAATTAATTTTGTGTTAAAAAATAAGGAAAATGAAATCCTAGTAGCTAAAAAGCATTTACTCTCTTTATATTTTAGGAAATATCCACAAACATTTTTTCTTTAATTTTTTTTATTGTCATGTTAATCACCATACATTACATCATTAGTTTTTGATGTAGTGTTCCATGATTCATTGTTTGTGCATAACACCCAGTACTCCACGCAGAACGTGCCCTCTTTAATACCCATCACCAGGCTAATCCATCCCCCCACCCTCCTCTCCTCTAGAACCCTCAGTTTCTTTTTCAGAGTCCATCGTCTCTCATGGTTCGTCTCCCCCTCTGATTTACCCCCCCTCATTCTTCCCCTCCTGCTATCTTCTTCTTTTTTTTTTCTTAACATATATTGCATTATCTGTTTCAGAGGTACAGATCTGTGATTCAACAGTCTTGCACAATTCACAGAGCTCGCCATAGCACATACCCTCCCCAATGTCTATCACCCAGCCACCTCATCTCTCTCACACCCCCACCACTCCAGCGACCCTCAGTTTGTCTCCTGAGATTAAGAATTCCTCATATCAGTGAGGTCATATGATACATGTCTTTCTCTGATTGACTTATTTCACTCAGCATAACACCCTCCAGTTCCATCCACGTTGTTGCAAATGGCAAGATCTCATTCCTTTTGATGGCTGCATGATATTCCATTGTGTATCTTCTTTATCCATTCATCTGTCGATGGACATCTTGTCTCTTTCCACAGTTTGGCTATTGTGGACATTGCTGCTATAAACATTGGGGTGCATGTACCCCTTCCGATCCCTACATTTGTATCTTTGTGGTAAATATCCAGTAGTGCAATTGCTGGATCATATGGTAGCTCTATTTTCAACTTTTTGAGGAGCCTCCATACTGTTTTCCAGAGTGGTTGCACCAGCCTGCATTCCCACTAGCAGTGTAGGAGTGTTCCCCTTTCTCTGCATCCCTGCCAACATCTGTCGTTTCCTGACTTGTTAATTTTAGCCATTCTGACTGGTGTGAAGTGGTATCTCATTGAGGTTTTGATTTGGATTTCCCTGATGCCGAGTGATGTTGAGCACTTTTTCATGTGTCTGTTGGCCATTTGGATGTCTTCTTTGGAAAGATGTCTGTTCATGTCTTCTGCCCATCCATTTACAATTGCACCCAAAAGCATAAGATACCTAGGAATAAATCTAACCAAAGAGGCAAAGGATCTGTACTCAGAAAACTATAAAATACTCATGAAAGAAATTGAAGAAGACACAAAGAAATAGAAAAACGTTCCATGCTCATGGATTGGAAGAACAAATATTGTGAAGATGTCCATGCTACCTAGAGCAATCTACACATTCAATTCAATCCCCATCAGAATACCATCCACTTTTTTCAAAGAAATGTAACAAATAATCCTAAAATTTGTATGGAACCAGAAGAGACCCCGAAGAGCCAGAGGGATGTTAAAAAAGAAAAGCAAAGCTGGCGGCATCCCAATTCCGGACTTTCAGCTCTATTACAAAGCTGTCATCATCAAGACAGTATGGTACTGGCACAAAAACAGACACCTAGATCAATGGAACAGAATAGAGCCCAGAAATGGACCCTCAACTCTATGGTCAACTCATCTTTGACAAAGCAGGAAAGAATGTCCAATGGAAAAAAGACAGTCTCTTCAACAAATGGTGTTGACAAAATTGGACAGCCACATGCAGAAGAATGAAACTGGACCATTTCCTTACACCACACACAAAAATAGACTCCAAATGGTTGAAAGACCTAAACGTGAGACAGGAGTCCATCAAAATCCTAAAGGAGAACACAGGCAACAACCTCTTTGACCTCAGCCGCAGCAACTTCTTCCTAGAAACATCGCCAAAGGCAAGGGAAGCCAGGGCAAAAATGAACTCTTGGGATTTCATCAAGATAAAAAGCTTTTGCACAGCAAAAGAAACAGTCCACAAAACCAAAAGACCACCGACAGAATGGGAGAAAATATTTGCAAATGACATATCAGATAAAGGGCTAGTATCCAAAATCTATAAAGAACTTATCAGACTCAACACCCAAAGAACAAATAATCCACAAACATGTTTTTTTTTATTTTAAATCTATTTAGCAAATATTTGTTCTTGTTTCTCACTGCATCTATTGTTTATTTTAGTGATGGATTTAATGCTCTAAATATCAGCTTCATGAGAGTCTGTACGAGGAAGACCTTTTGTTACAAACTAATATTTTATTAGTTTCATTGCATTCTTTCTCTTTCCTTCCTTCTCTCTCCCTCTGTCTCTCTGTCTCTCTGTCTCTCTCTCTCTCTCTCTCCCTTTCTCTCTCTTTCACAAAAAGCAATTTTTAATTTAATTTTATTAATTCTCAGATCATTCAGTCCACCAACTCAATTTTCCTCTAAGGGAAATGTTGAAATTACATACTTTTATCCACTGATTTCTGGAAAATGTTCAGAAATAACTTTTGATATAATTAAAAATGCTCTTTCAAAAAATATTATAACCAATAATGGAATCTGGAGCACTAGGATAAAAAGTTAATGATTCTCTGAGCAATGCATAAAATCAACAGTTAAACTCATAAAAAAAAGCAACTTACTTCCAGATGCTTGAGTCTAGGCTCCCCATCTTTAAACCTGACTAGAGTATAAAGGAATTAAGCAAAATAAAAAAGTTTTCAAAAAATAATGAAGGCAAAATCTTAGTAAAAGAAATTATATTAGATACAATGAAAAAATGAAACATTTTATATTAATATTTAGTAATGTAAATTCAATTTTAGTATCCATATCTGGTAAAACTACAAGGGTATGTATACATGGATGAAAATGTGTATGAAAATGTAAATGTGAAATATGTTTGAAAGCTATGCTGATAATAAGTCTCATTAGTTTAGAGGAGGGACTATAAATATAATTGCTGCTGGGGCTTGCTGATACAATGAGCAAATCAACTAGCTCCAGTGTAAGAAAACTGTAAAGTTTATATGCCTATCCTTTATTTTCTTACTTTTTATAAAGACATGAAGAATTATGATTTTAAGATAAAACTCCAGTATCTTGAACCATTCAAATAGAGTAATATAAACATCTGTGACTCAACACATGGTTTACAAAATGTGACATTATCCAATTTGCTTCAAATATTTTTCAAAGAAAAAAGCAAAAATAAATGTTGAAAGAATTAAAATTCCCTGTGTAAACTTCTAAGATCAAACCAGGCATTGTTCTAAGATTTTACATATATTACATATATTAACTGATCTGCTGCTAACATTTTTATGAAGTGGCTCTACTCATTATCCTCACTTTACAAATAAGGAATCAAAAGTTTATGATAATTAGATAAGATGATTTGAACCAAGGCCATCTGACTACAAGTGTCATTGTACAGGTAGCTCCCTAGAGTCAGCATACTCCAAATCTACCTGAGATTGTCCACAGCTGTTGTATCAATTGACACTCCCACATCCCAAGTATGAGATTTCATGATTCACCACATCCTTGTCCACAGCTGGTATTTTCAGACATTTTAATTTTTGCAAATTTGATTATAGCGTATTATTGCATTTCCCTAAATCCTGATAAAGTTGAACATCTTTTCATGTGTGTATTAGCTGTATAATGTTTCCCTAGATTTTTCATTATCACATTTTAATAAGCTATATTAAGGTATAGCTTAAAAACAACGAAAGTGTGTAGTTTCAACAAATTAGGAAATAATTTGCCTGTTTAATCTCAATGAAGCTCATTTTCTATCAGTCTCTCACTTTCTTGGACCCAGGCAAATACTAACCTGTTTTCTGTCACTCTCAATTAGATTTTTCTTTTCTAGAATTTCACATAAATGAAATCATGCAGTGCCCAGTCTCTTCTGTCCGTCTTCCTTCACTCAGCATATTTTTGGCTTTTATTCATGATGCTATGTATGTTAGTACTTTGTTCCATTTATTTGTAAATAATGCTCTATGGAATAAACATATTACAAACTATTTATCCACTCATTTGTTGATGGACATTTGGGTTGTTTCCCTCTCTGTTTTTATTATTATGAATAAAGTTTCTATAAATGTCATGTACAAATCTTCACATGGACCTGTTTCATTTCTCTTGGGCAAATACCTGGGTGGGCAATTGCTAGATCACATGACGAGTCCACATCCTTCAATATTTTTAATTTTAGCCGCTTTGGTGGGTGTGTAGGGGTTAGTATTTGTTGTGGTTTGATTATTTTTAAGATTTTATTTATTTATTTATTTAGAGCATGCACGAGCAGGGGGAGGGGCAGAGGGAGAGAATCTCAAGCAGACTCCCTGCTGAGAGCCTAAGCCAATGCGGGGCTGGATCTTTCAACCCTGAGATCATGACCTGTGCGGAAATCAAGAGCCGCACACTTAACTGACTGAGCCACCCAGCTGCCCCTGTTGTGTGTGTGGGTTTTTTTTTTTTTAAGATTTTATTTATTTATTTGACACAGAGAGAGACACAGTGAGAGGGAAAACAAGCAGAGGGGAGTGGGAGAGGGAGAAGCAGGCTTCTCGCTCAGCAGAAAGCCCGATGTGGGGCTCGATCCCAGGACACTGGGATCATGACCTGAGCCGAAGGCAGATGCTTAATGACTGAGCCACTCAGGCAACCCGCCTGTTGTGGTTTTAATATGAATTTCCCTGATGATTAATGATGTTGAGCATCATTTCGTGTCCATGAGACCACCATGCTCCCCCACTTAACACCACCCTTGCTGAAACATTAGGATATTGTACCTAGACAGAAAGCTGGGATGATCACAGCTCTCACCTCAGTTGTTTCCCTTTTCTCTGTGATCATGGTCTTTCTTGTCTATCTTTTAATGTCTGAATACTGTGGATTTTTGTGTTATTCCAGTTTTCTAATTGTTTGCAATGAGAAGTTACATTTGATCTTAGTTATTCCATTATAGCCAGAAGCTGACAAAATAAATTTAAAAAATTATTTTTAAACAATTAGGAGTTAATTGAACTTAGTTTTGCTAATGAAAGTATATTTAATTAAACTATATAGAGTTTAGGAGTTTGTTATTTCATTATTTATATTGTTTACTTTCCTTCTGGATTCTGGATTACATTGATTAATAACTACTTTAGTAAAGTTAATTTGTAAACTCACACATTCTTTATAAGTCTGAACATGTCTTTATTTTTTCTCTCACTTTAAAATGATAATTTAGGTGCACACTAAATTCTAGTTTGTCAGTATTTTTTTTCCAGCACTTTGAAGATAATAGTAGTTGTCTGTCTTATGTTTATTTCTTCTGGTATCTTATGTGTCCTATCTTTTTCTTACATTTTAACCATTTTGTTATTCTCAATATTCAGTAGACTGAAAGTAGAGAGTAGAATGGTAGCTTTTAATAATATATATTATAACATATAGCTCAACAATAAAAAAAGATAGAGAGACTAATAGGGGAAGAAAAGGAAAGGTTTACTGCCAGGTTGATCAATGAGATTCTTTTAAATTTGAAGAGTTCATTTGAATTGCAATGGTGTGCTGAAACTGCCCTTACAATCACATTCCCTTAATCAAGAGTAAGCTTCAGTTGTGAGAATAGATCATTTTTTTCCCCCTTTGAGGTCAACCTGTTACAGATGGAACAGCATGGCCCTGTGTTTATACCGAAATGGGTTTTCGAGCTGTGCGGGAGCAGAGGTGGTAATACATGGCATGATTACATTTAATTTATATTTCAATTCTGACTCTCTTGAGCCCTGGCTCTGCTTTCTCATTTTCTTCTTTTTGTGACAGTGGTGCATAGGGTGATGACTACAGATTTTCATCAGTAACTCCCAAATCTCTACTGGAGTCAGTATGCTATAGCAACTTTCTCTCCAGAATGTTTTCCTTTTGTTTTGCTTTGGAACTTTGGTGATTTTCTTTTTCCCTTGCTCATCTCTCTCTTTTCGAGAAACGTAAAATTATTTGCAATTTGGGCCATTCTACTAACTTAACAAGTAAAGTTATTTAATTAATTAATATCAGATTATATCAAAACATTAACATCTGTATCTTCTGATTAATTGCTGTCAAATTCCATGTGCAGAGTCAATTATTTCTGTTTTCTCAGAAATGGGTAGGGGTGCCTGGGTGTCTCAGTTAAGTGCTCTCGCACTCTCTCAAAAAGAAAAAAAAAGGAAAGGAAAAAGAAAAAGAAATGGGTTAAGAACATTCCTGTGTGTGTTAGAGTTATGAAAGAGAGAGAAGCTGAAATTTGAGCTTTTTAAAAGCCACTACTATTAACAAACCTAAAGTTTTAGAATATTTATCACAATTATTCCCACGTGTTCTCTTACTAAGGTTTTCTACTGTCTTGCATTTTAAGCAACACTGTTTTTTCCTACATGATCCTTTTTCTTCTCAGATGAAGATTCTCATTCAAATAGAATGATTATATTCTCCCTATGAACAAGTGTGCACTTACAATTAGGCAACAAACTATAAAATTGTGGAATTAAAAATAATTATTGTAAATGATGTGAAAAATGAAGAACAAGTTAGGAAAAATGTAGATATTGTAATGCATAGAATGTATACAAATGCCAAAATTTAAAGCTCCTCCTAAGCCAGAGGATTCTGCATTTAAGTCATATCAACAGATATTTGCTGAGCTCCTGCTTTGTTCCTGGAAATATGCTAGCTGCTATGATACATATAGTATCTCTTGCCCTTTTCATTCTACAGGATTAATGTCTCTTGAACCAATTTTCTTCTCTCTGCACCTCCTACTTTTCCTTTGTACAAATCTCCATCCATCCTTATATACCTCTACGCCTGCAGCCCCCAGGATGATCCACCCCTAATCCACTCTTCCTTATGTGTTTCCTTGAATACAGGCCTGCTCATATTATTCTCCTGTATTAACTCTCCAGTGTCACTCCATTGCTCTCAGTTTAGCATCCACATTTCCCATAATGATATAGTAGGCGTCTCTTGGGTCTGTTGCCTTTTATTCCTTTTATTCTAGCTCCTTTTGTTAGCACAGCACGTTCCATGCATATTTGTTTTGAAAGAAACTACTCTCCCATTTCATGGTATTCTGTTAGAACTGCCAACTACAGGATCTCTTTAAGGAGTGAGTACATGACACAAGCTAGACCAATCACAGTCTTCCAAGAACTGAATCCACATTGTGCCCAATATGACCCAAAGTGGTTGGAGTTAAGTTAATGCAGTGAATGTGCCTTAAAGAAAATGTCATGAATTCCTGCAACTGAGTTCCCTGGGAATTTTCTAATTCCTGTATTTCTTGGGATCTGGCTACATAGCTCCTCTAATAACTATGTGATTTAACCAGTTCAGTAAGTTCCTTTATTTTCTAAAAAGTTATCCACAGTTGGTTTTGATTACTTTCAAGAACAGTTATTAACAGACCCCTTCATTGACCTTCAACCCCATCTCTTGCAATGCTCCACCTTACATCTGAGACTTAACTGAATTCTCTGTCCTTCATTAATTCACTAGCCTGTTTTTCCCATCCTTCTCACAAAGTGCCCTAGTTGTTTTTCATCTGGCTCTAGATATTTACTCCCCATGCCCCCCTTTTTCGTGGAAACTCTATTCCTCTTATCTGTACTTCTCTAATTCCTACATATCCTCTAGAATTCAGCCTGCATTTTCTCCAGGAAGACTTCTTTTATATCCCAGATGCTTTTACTTTATGCTCCTATAACCCATTTATTACACCTTTCAGTTGTTGCTTATCTGCTGTGAGAGATGGAGTTCCATAAGTGGAGAATCTGTGTCTATCTTCTTCGTATTTTATTCATGGTGCCTAGGTCAGTGCCTAGTACATAAAAGCAAATTAGCAAATATTTGTTGAATAATGAGTGAATGAATGAACATAAGAAAATCTTATTTAACTCTATAAGACATTGTATAATCATGCTTCCCATTGAATATAATCAAGGTCCAGGCAAAGAGTTTTCTGGCTATTAAAAAAAAAGAGAAAGAGTTGAGATCAAAAGAGAGAGAGATCTGTGCTAGGTCAGGTTACCCGGGAAGGATGCAGGAAAGACATGGGGAAAACATTTTGGCCCTAGCATTGCAACCTGTGTGTTCGAATGATGCATGTGAAATCAGCTTTTTGTAAGGTAGCATTTCAGCGTCACGTAGATCTGTTGACAAGTAAGTTTTATCTCACATGTCAGTCTGGTTTTTAGTGGGATAATGAGGATTCATCCAGTCTTGCTTGGCATGAATGAGTATGGTGATTGACTAGCAATATCTGCCTTGGAAGAGGAATGAGAAAGTTTGAACAGGAGTGATAGGTATTTTCCATTCATATGCTGGTATAATCCATTATCCTCTAGTTGCCTTTTGATTTAAATGGTTCCAGGAATTTCCCAGGGAGATGTAGGAAATGTCAGTTTGAGAAATCTACTGAGGGTTCATATAAAATTATAGAAACATAAAATTGTTAAGATGTCTCAAACATATCTACTGACATCACAAATTTGGAAGTCCATGGCTAGAGAGAAGAAGGCTTGCCCATAAATACCCACCAACTGATTAGCCAGAAACTTATTTTTTCTATTTTTGGTTTGGAGTTTTCGGGTTACATAATCGAATTTAAGAGTTTGTTTGTTATCAAAGACTCTGAATTAACAAAAGTCCATTAGTTGTGATGACTTCCCCAATTTACTTTAGTCCTCTGTTTTTAAATAAGAAAGATATAGTTAACAATTGGATCACACTATACTATATATGCAGTTATTAGCCAATACTTGTCACATGGTAAGAAATTAAGTGCTATCAGATAATTCTATTGTCACATTTTAGTTCAAACATAACATTCAAATGACTCAACTTCCAAATTCCTTGAAGAAACTTTCTGTCCATTTTCAAGCCTTGATAAAATTAGCTGTTTAAGGGAGTAGGGTCCCATGTGATAAAGGGCTACCCATTCCATTGCAACTTCTTTATGTGACCTTTTCCTCTATTTCATACAGTACAGGGATGAAGACAGTCTGAAAATTGTGGGCAGGATGTGGATCATGGAAGAAAGTGGGGAGGAGAACTGGGGAACAGAGAGAAGTCTAGAGAAGGAGGAAACATGGAAGAGAAACCAAAGTATCACGCATGATATTTTAAGCAAGGTTTTCTCTAATTCCATCTCTTTTGTAATCTGGTGTCTATTTTCAAGGTTAAGTTTTCCTTTTCTCTGTACAAATTTTATGAATTATTATATTTTATTTACACAAGCAGAGGTGGTGACAGCAGCAGGCATGGCTTTGGAACTCTGCCCAACACTCTTAACTGGCAGTTATTACCATTAATAAAATAATGACTGATAAGCAGAGCTAGCAAACACAGTCTTCTTTATAGGCTAGGCACTGAGCTAACCTCTTCTTCACATTATCTCAGTTAATCACACAACTCTATGAGAAGAATTGTCCTATCTTATGGATAAGGAAATTGGGGTTTGCCCAAAGTCACAAAAGTTACAACAAAGTACAAAAACACAAAAGGAGTGTTGGATGATTGAATAACTAATATGTATTAGTTATTAATATATTATAATTCCTGAAAAATTCTATGTGCTAGGCATTGTACTTAGTTTTTCCTTGCATTACCTCTTTCGATTTTTCTAGTCAATCTGGTAGCTAAATCATATTATTCTCACTCTATATCAGGAAAACAAGACCTAGAGGAGATATGGAATTTATCCTTGTTCACATAGATAGTGCCAGAGGAAATCTGAATTTGATCTTTCTAGAGTGGAATCTATACTCATAAGTACTGCACTTTATTAGACCCCTTCTAATAAGGGAATGGAAATAAGTCAAACATCAAGACAAGTGATTTTAGAACATGGTCTTACAATGCAACCTTCCATTATTGGTCCCCTATTTAAAAATAAAATAGCTTAAACAGCCTGCTTTCTCATCATTCTCACAACACACTTCAGATATTCCTGAATTGGCACCTTTGTCTTGTGTTCTCCCTCTTGTGATGCTGCCTACTTTTGGTCTATTTATGCAGACACTATCCATTTGGGGTGGCTGAAGTCACATTCTTCCCTAATTTTCTGAACTCCAGCTGATACACTCATCTCTAAACTCACAGTGCATTTTGTCCCTTCATTCTTTTTCTTGTGGTTTTAGTGAAATTCTGCTGAGGTTAGGAGCACAGTCCTTGGAGTCAATCAGGGCTGAGGTTGTGGGCAATTCAGCAGCACAGTAGCTTTGCTTCGGGATATGCTGACCCTCCACTGTGGCTCACTTGGGCAGTAAGTCTCAGGATCCAGGGACAGACAGATACAGCCAGAGGCTGTGAGCACTGGGCAAGTCATGTGGAGCCTGGGTTGCAAGGGAAGAGAATAAGGAGAATAAGGAAGGGAAAACCTGCTCTTCAATGGGAGGAATAAAACTTAGAAATCGATCTAAAACAAAAGTTCCACCATAGAGGTTGGAGAAGACTTTGGAGTGGTTGAGATATACCCTGTAAGACAAATATTCCCAGGAAGGTTATGTTTTTGTCCAGGGAATTGACCAAATACATGCAAGAGATAATTCTCTCCAGGGCAGGGAAAGGTTAAGATCACACATCCTGGGATGCCTGGGTGGCTCAGTCAGTTAAGCGTCTGCCTTTGGTTCAGGTCATAATCCCAGTGTCCTGGGATCAAGTCCCACATGGGGCTCCTTGCTCAGCGGAGAGCTTGCTTCTCCCTCTGTCTGCCACTCCCCCTGCTGTGCTTTCTCTCTCTTTCCCTCTCTAACAAATAAATAAATAAATAAAATCTTTAAAAAAAATCACACATACTATCTGTCATAGTTATAGAAATCTTTGACCTTGTGGTTATCTCTGCCCCTTTCTGCTTCTGATAAACAAGCTTTATTTGCTGTTATAGTTTTGTTTTGTTTTTCTTAGGTTTGCATTTATTTTTTATTCTTATGGATATAAAAAAGAGGATATTTGACCTCTCCTTAAAAGCAAGTCCTCTTTGTTCCTGAGGATATTTGTATCAAATGAAGAAGAGCCAAATGGAACAGGTGGGAAGGAAATACTCAGTATTTCTCCTGTGTTATACAAGGGTGTCCTGATCTTCAGGCCACCTGCATCCGTTAGCAGTCCTGATGAAAGAGCACAGGGCCTGGCAGTCTGTGGAAGGTTTGCTCCCTGGTGCTGTCTGGACTGCCGTGGGCTGCTACCAGCCTTATGGTCTCCAGACAATCTGTCATTTCTGCTTTGTCCCAATAACCTTTGGCGACAACAAAAGCAAACAGGTACCCGAAAGCCAACGATGCCAATATAGTGAATTTGCCCCTTCTTTACTTTAAAAAATGCAGGTGTCATTGGTACCACAAGAAGCCATTAACTGTTGAGAAGGTTCATTTAGAATCAAGATCACCTGTGGGCTTGTTATAATTCTAGACCAAAAAACCATGTGGCCACCATCTTTGTTATGCCTTTTGCCCTCTTTTTACCAGGCTCTGCAAATAGGAGGAAATATGTGGGGAGATGGTAACTATGTATGTATATTCGGATGTGTGTGTGTGTCTGTATCTTTTTCTTTTTCTATTTATATATGTATATATAGAGAGATGCAAAGAGATACACACATTACATAACATACACATACATACATAGTTATTATTTTCCCAAATATAGGAAAGAGAGAAAGAGTTAAATACCCAGATTTATGAAGAAGGTACTGCATTAGAGAGTCTGACGGTTCAGTTTCCACTGAGATGTGCACAATGTTATAGACTAGGGGCCTCCAAATGCCTACAAAGTTGAGAATGATAATATTAATGAATGAAACCAGACAGGTGTGCTGGGTGGTGGCGAGAGCATACAAGAGGGCGGGGGGATTATGAAGAACTGGGAGTTCCATGCCTGATCTGGAAGGGGAAGCAGACACTCGCCTTTAGTTGCCTTGCAGGATGCAGCTTTATTGTTGGCAGATTTTCATATCTCAATAAAACTGGAAAAATATATATGCAAAATTTTTTAGATTCTTAAAAATAATTGTGGATGTCTAATTCTCCTATCCCAACCTCACCCTCATCTATTACTCATTATTCAAATGGCCCTTTCTCATTTACTATTGACAATCTTTCTTTACATGTCTAAGTTTACAACACATTCCAACTTGTGCCTACTATTTTTCATATTTCCATTCTTTCCATACATTACCTGATCAATAAAAAATTAATAAAACTCAAATATCACTACATATCCAAGCAGAAGACATACTGTTTAAATCTGTAAATAATTTAAAGACCTACTAATCTCTTGGCTGGGTTTTCTAACTTCTCTTTCCTTTGGGAGAAATATGCTTTATTTTCTTTATTTCCTTTTTGTCTTTTTTTCTTTCCCTAAAATTTAAGTGGTATGTGATAATGACTTTTTTTTCCCAAAGCAATTCTTATCTATTTTCAAATCAACTCTACATGTTTCCCCATGCCCGCCTCCCCAGCTCTCTTATGAAAACAGGTATGGGTATAATATTGGTAGCGTTGAAAGGACCTGAATTTTTAATTCAGACAAGACTAATCACTAGCATTTGATTAACTGCCATAGAGTCTCAAAAACTTAAAATTAATTCCAGCCTCTTATTTATAGTCTACAATACCTGCTAAGATCTGGTCCCCACATACCTGGCCACCATCTCCTACAGCTCCTATCCATAACACTTCAGCATGTGTACTTTGTTTATCCTTTAGAATTTTTATTAGCTTATCTCAGCCATATAGCCTTCTGTCTGGCTGGGGTAGATTATCAATTTCTGGCTTTTCCTTGTCATTCATGTCTCAGAACATGTTGACTTCCCACAAAGATCAACCATAGGCGTTATCTATAGTGGTTTATGTTCTTCATTGTACTTACTATCTTAATGATTTCACTTTAAAAAAATTTTTTTTTAATTTTATTTGAGAGAGAAAGAGAGAGCACGCAAGACTGAGAGAGAGAGCATGATTTGGGGGGAGAGGCAGAGAGAGGGAGAAGCAGAATCCTGCTGGGCAGGGAGCCTGATGTGGGGCTCAATCCCAGGACACTGGGATCATGACCTGAGCCGAAGGCAGACACAACCAACAGAGCCACCCAGTTGCCCCAATGATTTAACTTTTAAGAGCTACTTTATTGAGGTATGATTGATATACAAAAAGCTGTACATATTTAATATATACAACTTGATGAGTGTGGGGATAAGTATATCCCTGTTAAATCATCCTCACACTCAATGCCATAAGCAATTTCATTATTCTGTGTGTAAATATTGTTAGGGTTTTTATGGTAAAGGAGAAAGGAAGGTTAGTGTTAGTTACATAAAACTTAACTATTTGCAAGGCTGTTTCAAATGCTTACCAAGATTATCCCCATTTTCTAAAAGAAAAAAAAAACATTATTTTTTTCGTGGCTATTCTGCCCTCTGCTCTGGTAAACTGACTTTTCATGAGGAAAATTGTACAGTAGTTTGTACTGATTAGTGTAATATTTATATTCATATAAGTACAGTTTGAGGAATTATTTTCTTGCTAAAGGTATTGCTAACATTGTAACTCTTACTTTTGACAGAATGTATAAAAGAATCATAAACTTCTATATGACTTGACAAGGAAGTGAAGTTCAAATAAATAATCCCATAGCAGCCTGGCAAGCTTTAGGAGATAAGACCCGTGTTTTGCCTGGAAACCCTTCTATGTGCTTTCAGTGGGTCAGTAAGAGAATTTAGTAATAGCCTAATGCCATCTATTAGAAAATAACGCCTACTGAGACATCATATTATTTTTTAAGCCATCAAAATAATTTCCAGATATCCATGATTGCTAAATATAATTTGGGCCACTATTTGCCTATGAAGTTTGTTGTGAATATATGAAATTTGTTGACACTTACAATAGAAGGATCTTCTCTAGCTTCTTCTCCCTAAACCAATGCCTATAATAGTTATCTTAAGTAACATTGATACTACAATTGTTTAGATAGGAACAGGCAAATAGGGCATCTTAGAAATAGCATTGACTGGGAAGTTGAAATCACATTTTAGACACCATCTCTACCACAAACTGTGCAGACTGGGTAATTCATGTCTTTGTGCTTTTTTAGTAACCTCACCTATGAAATGAGGCTATTGGCCAAATGTAGCTTTCAAGTTTCACGTCCTGCATTTTCATTTTTTTTTAATGATTTTTATTTATTTGTCAGAGAGAGCACAAGCAGGGGGAGCAGCAGAGGGAGAGGGAGAAGCAGGCTCCCTACTGAGCAAGGAGCCCGATACGGGACTCGATTCCAGGACTTTGGGGTCATGACCTGAGCCAAAGGCAGACGCTTAACGACTAAGCCACCCAGGCGTCCCCTGCATTTTCATTCTTAAACTAAGAGGATCTGATTCCTAGTATTTAAAAATAACCCATTCAGGTTTATATATAATACTTCGTTTTTTTTTTCTTACAAGTTAATGTTACTTCTGTATGTTGGCATTTTTATTCAGTACCATCCATGATGGAGGACTTTAGTAAATGAAGGCTTTTTGGATGATGACTAAAATGATAAAAATGAGGAGGAGAATGAGAATGTTAGTTTGGTCAAAAGATACTATCTTCCTCCCAGTGAGACACAGGTTTACAGAGAAAACAATGCTTTTATTTCTGTTGCACCTTTGTTAGGTTTTTAAATTTATTGTAAATAACACTTGCGTGCTTTTGGATTTATGAGTATTAATTATTTGGTTTCAAATGTTGGCTATGGAAGAGCTACTATATATCATTAAATAGATTATTATACCATTATATATTACTGTGATAAAATCTTAGAAATAGACCATGGATTATAGTCAACAGTTGTCAATACTTCAAGACGCAGATCCTTGGGTAATTGATAATAGGTAAATTTCTTAAATTAGAAGCTTTAACTCTTCCTTGCTTTGATATAAGGAAGGTCTATATCTGTTTGCTATCTAGATTACTGACACATGAGGAGGAGCTCAATGACAAATGAAAATACTGTTGCTTAGAGAAAACACCTCTTCTTCTAGGTCTAGGAAAATCCACCAATGTTCCTATATTAGTTTCCTAGGGCAACTCTAACTAATTTCCACAAACTTGATGGCTTAAAACAACAGAAATTTATTTTCTCAAAGTTTTGGAGACCAAAAGTAAGAGATTAAGGTGTCAGCAGAGCCACACTCCCTCGGAGGGCTTTAGGGAAAGAATCCTTTGTCTCCTCAAACTTCTGGTGGCTTCGAGAGTTCCCAGTGGCTGCATCATCCTGCTGTCTGCCTCTGTCCTCACATGGCCTTCTTTTCTGTATATGCTTTATCTTCTGTCTGTGGCAAAGCCCTCTCCCCATGCTTTTCTTATAATGATTTAAAAAGACTTGTCACTGAATCTAGGACCAGATAATCTAGAATGACCTCATCTTGAGATCTTTTAACTTAATTATGTCTGCAAAGACTCTTTTTCCAAATAAGGTCATATTCACAGTTTCCAGAGTTTAGGACATCGACATATCTTTTTGGAGGTCATCGTTCAACCCGTTACACTTCCCCTTATATATGTTCATATAAAATCCTCCTTATTCGTCCTGGAATCAAGCCCCGCATCAGGCTTCCTGCTCAGTGAGGATTCTGGCTCTCCCTCTCTTTCTTCCCCCTCCCCCGACTCATGCTTGCTCTCTCTCAAATAAGTAAATAAAATTAAAAAAAAAAAGCCTCTTTATTCTATTACTCTGTGTGCCATGTATGTGTTCTTAAAGCAGATCTGTTCCTAGGGGAACACCAGTGTCTAGCACAGTTCCTGTCACATATCGACTTACATATCTGCTTAATGAATACCCATAGCCTTCAACATCTTGATTGGATTAAACATTCTTTTGGTATCATTTCAGTTAAATATCTCTCTTCTCTGTAAAGGATAAGAACTAAAGATTAAGATAGTGCAATGGAAAGTCCAATATAGAAGAATAAGTTTATATTTTTATTTCTTATGAAAATTTAAAAAAAATGTGTACTATAATCTTGAATCTACCATTAGCAGGGAGCTTATCCATTATGGCTTGCATAATTTTTTTATTTATAGAATAAAGGAATTAATTTAGATTACCTTATAAATCCATTTAAACTCATAAAAAGTGACCTAGTTCTGATCCTGTTCCTATTTCTGGTTTGGCATTTTATAGCTCCAAACCAATTGGTGAGTTCTATAATCTTTCCAAGGCTTCGTTTTCTCATCTGTAAAATGAGAATTGTCATCAGTGCATCACAGAGATATGAGAATTAAATGAAATAGTATATGAAAATAATATAGTGTAATCCCTGACACTAAGAAAGCAATACGTTATTGGGAACAATTCATCAGTGATTATTATTTCTGTTATATCATACAATGGCTTATTTTCCTATGGGAGTTTTGTCTAGGATCCACGGAATACACAGATGTGATTGAACATCAAGATTTAACTTTATCCTGGGCATGGGTCATAACTGGTTGAAGAGAAAAAGTCTCTTTTCTTTGGACCACATAGCATTTTAATCTTACCTTTGAATAATCCCTCACTCAAGAAATTGTTTTTGAATAAAAAATGTTCCCGAGAGAACTTCTTTACTGGTACTACCTAAGGCTTGGATTTAAAAAGCAGTTTTGGTATATTATTTCTGTCTTCTATTTTTGCCGTGGCCATGAAGGGAAGAAGCAGAACTTAATGTGGACAACTGACCTCCAAATATGTGGATTCAATCTCCCCACGTCAACTCATCAACTCCTAATGGTAATCAGTGCAGAAATAGGACTGCTGAAGAACAGAGAATCACATTATTGTAAAACCAAATTTACATGTTTAACCTTTCAGTATCTGAATAACTTTGTTAAAGAGAAGTGCTCAACAGTATTTTGAAGAGACCCTTTATGGCACCCCTCACCCTGAGCTAATTGTGATGCTGGAAATTCTAATTCTATTCAACAATGTCATTTCATAACCTTCAATGTGGGGAATACCTAGGCAGTGTTTCATTGTGTGCACATTTGCCACACTCTAAAACTAGATCATTCTAAGCATAGATTGTACTTCATCTTTCAAGATCATACACATTTATAATAATTATAATGTCCACAGACATTTTTCTGCTCTTAAATCATTTGAAAACTGCAGCTCATGGGCCAGTGGAGAGAGGTGCCAACAGCAGGAGCAAATGTTACTGAATGACCTACAAACAGCTGTACTAGAATGTAGAGAGCAGAATAGACTCTCATTTGTAATGTCTGAAATTGAGTTTTCTCTTTAAAGGACAAAGCAATTTAATTTTCAGAAATATTCAAATTTTATTATGTCAGAAAAAAAAACCTCTGTTTTAACAGGTTCATTAAATTTTATTTCTTCATTTTATTTGTACTCACTTTTCCATTTGTGGGTGGGATTTATAATAGTTACCAGTTTTACACTGAATGAGACAAACTCTCTAAGATTTAATTCAATAAAATTTTGAATTCCTTGTCATTTACAGTAAAATGTATATACCTTCCCTATTAAAGCCATGCTTTGTTGTTTAAATCCTCAGTCTTACCTCCTTCCTCAACCCTTGCATTGTTACTTTAGTTTCTGAAATAAAAGCAATGAACCCATAAAAACATAGGCCGTGGGTAATGTGGATACCACATGCAAATAATAAAATAATAGTTCAAATTTGCTTTTGAGCTCCCCTAGTGACTGTATCGCCTCTGCTATTTTTTTGTAAAGACTTTATTCATTTGAGAGAGAGAGCACAGGATCAGGTAGAGGGTCAGAGGGAGGAGAAGCAGGCTCCCCACCGAGCAGGGAGAGCCTGACACAGGGCTTGACACAAGGACCCCAGGATCGTGACCTGAGCTGAAGGTAGACGCTTAACGGACTGAGCCCCTCAGGCACCCCTCACTTTAGCTATTCTTATTTCTGAATCTAGATTTTCCCTTTAGATTTACTTTTTTAATGATTTCTATGTTTTTATTGAGATCCTCTATTTAATGTATCATTGTCACAATACTTTTATTACTTGAACATAGCTTTTTGATTCTTCAGACACTGATTATACCGCTTTGAAGTCAGCCTGCTCTGCATGCCTTATTTTCCTCATCTTTCTGTTAAATTTCCATTTCTGGTTCTTTTGGTCTTTTCTTTGCTCTACCTGGGATTGTAACTTCTAGTTACCGTCAGTATTATTAGTCTTCCTATTCATTTGCTTATAAGATTACTACTGTTTCTAACAATATCCATGGGTATGGAACTTCTGTATGCTTTGCCCTAAATTAAGGACCACTTCAGATGGGAAGGTGTTTGTTAACACAGCCTGTCTTTCTCTGGTAGCATTATTGCAAAAATGTAGATAAAGAGATCATGAGTGTAAATCCAGGTTCAAACATGGCATGTAAATATTCTTACAAAAGTTTCAGCCCTGTTTAATTTTTGTTTTAAATAAATACTCCTTTGTTGTGGGGCTTTGGTTGATTTCTAGAGTCCTGAATTATTGTTTTAGAAAACCTGTCAAGTTTCATTTTGTCTTGGGAAAGTAGATTTGCTCAGGTCTTTACTTTCCCATTCTAGGAATATTCACATTAATTATTATTATTATTCCTGTTTCCTGCATAAATAAGGCTCAGCAGGAACTGCCCAGTGGGCCATGTCAGTATTTAAAGTGAGATCTCTAACTTCAGTGGCTTTTTATGCTATGATGGAGATGGATACCAAAGTGTCCATTATGAGCCACCCTATTCACCTCTAGCATACTTCACATGATCTTTCCTTTTGATATGAAATGACTACTTGTGTTGTTCATAATATTTTATAAGATTATTAGTTTTTCAAACAAGAAAATAGGGTGCTAAGAGACTGGACTAATACACCATTAGTCAAGGAAATCCAGTGTAAATTGTTTTTAAAAAAATGAATTTTGAAAGTATCAGCTTTATAATGAAGGCAATATTACTTACACAGTGTTTTAGGCAAATCAACAGACCTATATAAATTTCTCTTTTATAACTATACTGCTTATGGTAAGAATCAAAGAAAGTAATATCCATAATTATACTTTGATGGACTATTAATGAAGAAATCATACTTTCCATAATAAAACGTGCTACATGTTACAGTTAGAGAAATACAGGTAAGTTACCAACCCAAACCAAAGAACCTTAATATTTTACAGTCCCATGCAGATATCAACTTCTCTTTAGACCACAAATGTTTTGTTGAAAAATAATGTGACTTTAGAAAATGTGGGTAATCAGCATTGTTTCAAATACAGTTTTGAAGTTCGCTCACTATTAATAAGAAAGAACACCTTCCCTTTCTCTGTGAAGTAATTCTTGTACCATAGTATAGTTGCTCAATTAATATTATCAAATTAATGTATGAATCTGTATTGATTTTCTGAAAAACAGAGGTCATTAATCAGTTGAATTAGCCAAATTCAACTGGCTCATATATTATGTTTGACAAATACAGTGGTTTCAAAATTGTGGAGTTAAAAAGAATTTCAGTATTTTTTTTTGTTACATTGGGATATTTGCAGCAATACACAGTCCCCTTCTCTACCTGGTACAAAATGGCTGTGGCTGAGGCTAAGGAGACTGGGCATGTGGCCTGTTTCTCACAGGCCCAAGCGCTTGCTCTGGTGTCATATTAGGTCTACTCCACACACATGTTAGTTCCCTGACAAAAGAGTTTGTGACTCTCTGAGTTAAGTGTTAATATGTTACTATCACCTTTCAATGAAAGGCCTGTCCCTCATCATCATCAGCCATCCCCAACAACAGAATGCCTAATATTGAGTCATCTTTTAAAAACTCATAAAATTGCCCAAGCATTAAATGCCCTATACCTTGTACATTTATGGGTAGATGTGCATTTTGTTTAAAATGTTATAACTTTAGGTTCACTTGGATTCTCTATGAATTACGAACTCTCCAAGGTCATCCTGTCATCTCCACTTCTCTCATCTTAGTACCTACCACAGTAGCTGAAGGGTTTGAAGAGAGGTCTCATGTGTTAGATGGTGGTTAAATGGCTCACAACGCATAGGGCTGGCCTTATATCCCCCAGCCATTGACAAATGGTCCAGGACCACTTCAATTCTTCTTACAGTTCAAGTTTTAGCTTGGGCATGATTAGTTCCTACAGATACAACTATGTAACTTATGAAGAGTGCCAAGTTAGCCCTGCTATTTGTCTCTTAGCACCCTCTACTTTTCTCACAGTATTTATATTATCTTTGCTTGATTCTCTGTCTTCCTTTCCTAATTGCAATTTCCTTAAGGAAAAAAGCCATGAAATATTTATGTCTACACCCCTATCATGGAGCACAATACTTAATACAGGATAGAGACTCAGCAAATGTTAGCAGAATTTAGCATAATTAAATTAACATTTGGAGTTTGACTGAAATGTGACTATAATGTAATCAAGTCAGATGTTTGTTCTTGTTGGTCACCAGAGTTGGAGAGATTTTAGAAAACTCCAACAGAAGGACTTAACAAACAGGTATAATGAAATTCAAACAGATGGTCAGCAATTATGCCAGGTCCATTCTGATTTTGATTTCTTAGCTAATTATTATGGTGGGCCCTGACATGGATGTATTTTGATAGCCAAAATTACCATCGTTCATTACATTCATTTTTGTGAGAGCCAAGGAATCAGTGAATGTGGATTCAGCTAGTTTACGTGAGCAGTTTTATTTGGATTGAATAAGCAATTTGGTTGGAGGATTTTAAAATTATTAATTTTGCTAAATCATGAATCATTTTTTTGATAGATTATTTGTAGAGACAGAATTTATTTTGATTTTGCCTGGCCACCATCTAACACAGAAAGATTTTGCCTCACATAGTCTTGTCTGTGGAAACCCGGTACAGTTTTATCCCTGTCATTGAAATCATTTTTCTATTGTCTTTCAAGTGATTATAAGTATTTTGTACTTTAATCTGACTTTGTGGTCATAGAAACACTGAGGAAAAGAACAGTCCCAGGGGAGATTTTCAAATGACAATGCTCAGACTCCTCCCTCAAAACAATTAAACCAGAGTCTCTGTGCAGTAGTTCAGAAAACAGATTGGCTGTATTGACAATAGATACTCTACTATCATTTCAGCATTTTGATTCCGTTCTATTTATGTTTTATGAATTTTGAGTTGAAGTGCTACTGGTTGCACCAGAGATCGGGCATTTAATAATTCCTCTTTTCAAATGATTCATTTAAAAATCATAGTTTAGGGTCATATTATTGACACGTCTTCAAAACTCTTCTCTGTACCCTAGATTCTTGCTAGCACTTGGCACTTTAAGGTGCTCGCACGCGAAAATGTTTAAAACAGGTCAGTAGTAAGTCCTATGGATAATAGGAAAAGAGAGTCAAACATTCCATTTGGTTATTGAATAATATTAGCTTTATTATTATAATAGAATACAGTATGACATAAAATTAAGAACTTTTGCTAAACTGTGTAAAGCAATACATGCATCTACCATAAACAACCTCGATTCATGTTAGGTTTTATTGCCACTTCATTGCACTAAGGTGCAAAAAACATTCAGTGTCATCTTTTAAAAAATGTTCCTGGGGGTAAACAGGAACTGTCCTCTATAAGAGTGTATCTTTATTTTCAAGGAAGACTTAACTAGTATTACATGGTTTAGCAAAGCACTGTAGAAAAGCTACATAGAATAATTTGTCTTTGATAAATTGTGCAATCAATTTATACAATAGAATACTATTCACACATACTAACAAACTAAGAAATGATAGAAATGCAATCATTGCATAGCAGAAAGCAGACTAGTAAGAAATATTCACATCTAATGAGCAAAATACAGACCAAATGTTAGCCATGAGGAGTCTGGAAGATAAAATGCTCTTAATAAACACATTGGGTTAACGCCGAAAAATAACAGATATAAACAGCAACACGGAGATTAGAGCCATATTTCATTTTATTTTTTATACATGATATCTACACATGATACCAGAGGATGAAATGTCCTTGGTTCAGTCTTTATTGGCATAGCTCGTTGAATTTAGGCAGGACCAAATCAAACAATAAAGCACATTTAAAAAGAAAACCAGAGTTTGTTTAGGAAAACACAAACTGTGTTTTTTCCTACATCATTGGATAGCAGCTTTTTGAAAGAAACATTGCTCAAAACTTGGGTACGGATCCCAATGGACTTATTTGGCAATTATGCTGATAGGTCTATGTTGTAGTATTCTAAATGTGGTTAGACTATGACCTGTGGATTCTGGATGCTAAATTTAAACATCTCTGAAATTCTATCAGACAAAAGGAGACTTCAAAAATACCTTCTGCATAAATATTCATCTCTAAAACATCTGGGAAGTAATGAAACAGACCAGAATTTTTATAGGGAGTATTAATGGACCTCTTGTAGTTAAAGCCCTTACATAGTATACCTACAAATATATTGCTACAGTATAAATGAAATGTAATAATGTTACTCAATAAAAGCTATTTCCTGTACATTCTTTCATGTGTTTTTATATTTAATGCTACATATGGTATAACACTTATTGAGATAGTTGGTATCAGCAATTATAGCAATAATATACAGTTGATTTTCTAGCTCCAACTAATGATTTTCCATTTTCTTTGTATTTTACAAGAGCCTCAAATAGGGAAATCTGGCATGACTTGAGCAGAGAGCAAGTGATTTACTACTGTACACCGGACGATAGTTTGAAATTATAAGCTTTCTCTATATAAGCAGAATTTATACCCGTCTATTTTAAATTCCATCTGATTCCCACAGGCTGTTCTGTTTTTAATGCAGGCTCTAAGGTATTTCCATAGCACTTTACAACATTCTAACAGCTAAGAGCGGTGAGTCCTACACAATATTTTAAGAACACAACTTTAAAAAAGTAAAAAATGTACAATCTCATGCCGTATATTTACATACATAATTTCTATATTCTATATTTGCTTACTAGTCATAAATTTCAATCTAAAGCTTTTAATGTACTGTTATATAAAATAATACATTCAACAATTCTAGAGCTTGCAAAATATGTTTGCCCCTCTAAAAACATCTTTTCATAATGAGAATCAAATGATTATTGGACCCATGTGCTATCTGGATATAGACAGGGTGGCAAAGGGAATATTTTTTAATTGTTTTTTTTTTTTTTTTTAGTATTTAGTTTTTATTGAGTGTATGTCTCTGTTAAAATGATTCCTCATTGAATCTAGTGATAAAAGCTCAGATGATGGTGAAGTAACCTATTTAAAGCATTTCTCTCTTTTGGATTAAATGTGCTTAACGGTAAGGAACTGCACGTTTGCCTATGCAATTTCCATGAATTTTAAAATATCCTTTAACAACAGAATAATGCATTAGCCATTTTTAAACGGAGAAAAAATTGGGGATCTTTAGCTTTGGAAACAAAGCGTTAAAGCTATACATCAGTTTAAAAAACAAAACAAAATGTAAAGTACACTGCAGTCTGTGCAATAAAGACATAGATTTTTAAAATTTCTTTCAATAAACATTTATAATTTATTCCTTGAAACACCTCCACATAAAAATATTTTTGACATATACAGTATCTTTTTTTTAGAATATTTGGAAATATATATCTACAAATGACCTGGGAGTTATAGAGTTAAAAGTTTTATTTTCCTTCTACTTTTCTTCATAGCCTGGACCTACTCCCCCAACCTTTCCTCTCTTTCATTCTGTCTCCTTCTGTCGTGACTTTTCTCTCTTGCTTCCTCTCTCAGAATCCTGTCTCTCAGCTGTATGCTCTGCTTTGCTCTGGACTGCTGGACAGGGGTCTGTTGTTCTTGTATGAATTATGGAATAAGGAAACCTTCAAATTCTTTAAGACAGAGGCAATAAAGCAGGTAGAAATCACTGCGTTGAGAACAGAAAGCAATTCCCAGTGCGGAGGACTGAACAACAGAATGTGAATGAAAGGACCTATTGATGTGGGGTGGGGGCTTTTAGCTGAGGCTCTCTGTTTAAATATGTAGCCCAATAGACCAAGTTAAAGATTCCAAATAGCAGCGGGAAAGCTATTCTTGACAGTCGGTCAATTTTGCTGACACTGTTAAAGGTTTTCTTGGGTTCTGGTGGTTTTGTTTCCGGCTTGACTTCTTTTGGTTCTATGGTTGCACTTTTAGCAATCGTGGCTAAGCCGGGGTCACCCCTGGCCAAATTGGGGGTGTAGCTGGTTGCTGTTGGTGCATAAGTATTGTTTTTCTTAATGAGAGGATCCTTCACTTTCTTTGGCTATAGAAGGAAAGAGTAAAAGCATTTTGTTCAGTAAACTGTGGGAAGGAAGTTTATAAGTTGTTGAGCAAAGTGAACTTTACTTTGGAACCCAAACCTATGCTTTGTTTAAAACGTGAGAAATGTAATGTATGACTATATTATTGAGACAAAAGAAAAATGCAGACACAAATGCCCAGTTATAAAATTGACAAATTTGGGCATCTACTGTACAGCACAGTGTTTACAGCTAATAATACATATCCTAGACGTGAGTGTTGCCAAGACTAGGTCTTAAACATTCTCACCACAAAAAAAGAAATGGTAACTTTGTGACAGGATGCAGATGACAACTGATGCTATGGCAGTAATCGCTTCACAACATATAAATGTATCATATGAACCACACTGTATGCCTCAAACTTACACAATGTCATGTGTCACGTATCTCAATAAAGCTGGAAAAAAAATGCACAGTATTTTCCAGGCTTTCCAATCAGGAGGTGGAGTGATGTGATGCCAGTTTAGGAGCCTATCCTCAAGAAGCTTTATAGCCTCAGCCTTTACCCTCTAGAAACATATTACTGCCTCATGAAGAAGCCTGGACTAGAAAACTGGGTGACCAGAGATCATGTGCAGTAGAGAGGGCCCGCCAGTTATCAGGCCCCAGACGAATGAGAGGCCATCGTGGATTCTCTCCCCCCTGGTGGAGTCTTTCATGTACTGCAACCATGTTACTGAGCCCACGGTCTACTAACCTTAAGTACCACCAGGTTGTTCCCAGCCCCAAGTGCCTGGTGGTTACTTTAAGGCACTAAGTTTTGGAGTGGTTTGTTTTGCAGCAGTAAGATGCTGAGCCAATTATTATTTGCTCCTTCTCCCTATGTTGCAAGTGGGCAAATGATAAAGCAGAGTTATTCAGGGTATCCTGAAGTCAATTCTTATTCAGTGTCAGCTGCTTGTCCATGCTATCTGTGCAATGAGTCTCAACCCGCAGCATTTCTTGGGGTTTCTGTCATATAGAAATTTCTAAAAACTGAAGTGGATCATTGTTTACAGCTATGTGGTCTGATTCAGTTGCCACTAGCCACTTACGACTACTGAGTACTTGAAATGTGGCTAGTGTGTAAGTATAAAATATGTATAGGATTCTGAAGGTCTACTATAAAAAAAAGAAAAAAGAATGCAATATCTCTTTAATAGTGTTTTTTATTGTTTACACATTGTAAATATAATATTTTTGATATATTGGTTAAATCATATTATTAAGTCACTAATTCAACATCTGAAACTAACACCATACTGTATGTTAACTAACTAGAAATTAAATAAAAAGTCAAAAAAGAAAAAAAAATTAGTTTCACTGGTTTGTACTTTTTAAATAAGGCTATTAGAAAATTTTAAATTATATATATGGCTCACATTTGTGTCTCATGTATTTCTGCTGGACAGCATTAATGTAGAAGAGTAGTTCTCATTCTTTTGTGCTCATTAAATCACTAGTTAAAAAATTTTAAAGGGCAAATATCTTGGGCACAATCCATATTTTGAATCAAAATTCCTCAGGAGCAGAGTCTGGTTACTGATACTGCAAAAGGGTATGCAGAGAATACTGATGAGCAGCTAAACCTGACCAACCAGACTCAATGCTCTCTGAATAATTTGTATTTTTATTATTGAATCAGAATAAAATCTTACTACCAGAAGACCTGCTGCTTTTCACAAGGCACGCTAGTCAGGTATTTTAACAGGTTAATTTCTTTATCCAGCCCTGTAACCTATCTGCTACTTTTTCCTCCCCTCTCCGAATCCTTAAGAATTACATTAAGACAATGACAAAGAGCTCAGAATTTTTTCTTTCTAGTATTACATCATTAAAAATAAGGCCACTTACTCCAAGTGTACTCCTATTTTATAGTGAATACAGATTTGGTTAAGCTTTATGAAGAGTGACAGAAATTTCCATAATTATTTGTACAAAAATAAAACAAGTAACAGTGATTCTTTCAATGTCAAAATGACTACAGGTCAAAAATAGATATGGTTTAGTAAGTTATGCAGGGAAAGACTAACACCATATATATGATTTCACTTATATATGGAATCTAAAAAACAAAACAAATGAATAAACAAACACAAAGCAGAAACAGACCATAAATACAGAGAACAAATTGTTGGTTGCCAGAGCGGAGGACAAGGGGGTGGATGGGCAAAATGGGTAAAGGGCAGTGGGAAATACTGGCTTCTAGTTATGGAGTGAGTACATCATGGGAATAAAAGGCACAGCATCGGGAATATAGTCAATGGTATCATAACAGCATTGGATTGTGACCCTTGGTAGCTACATTTGTGGTGAGCATAGCATTAATGCATAGAGTTGTGGAATCACTAGGTTGTACATCTGAAACTAATGTAACATTTTGTATCATCTATACTAGAATAAAAAAGGAGATATGGTTGATTATTTCAACACCGTTAAATAGCCAGCCCAAATTTGTATTAGTTCATTTCTTAAAAAATAAGAGTTCTAACATTGCAGAATACATGAAAAAGCATGCATGTCCTTTAGATAAAATGTATATGTACTCGGGCGCCTGTTTGTTAAGAGTTCAGGAACTGCTGGGGTGCCTGGGTGACAGTCGTTAAGCGTCTGCCTTCGGCTCAGGTCATGATCCCAGGGTCCTGGGATCAAGCCCTGCATCGGGCTCCCTGCTCCGCGGGAAGCCTGCTTCTCCCTCTCCCTCTCCTGCTCCCCCTGCTTGTGTTCCCTCTCTCGCTGTGTCTCTCTCTATCAAATAAATAAAATCTTTAAAAAAAAAAAAAGTATATGTACTCTATTGTGGAAGAGAGGCAATGGGTTCCAATCTAATCAAAAGTTGTTGAGTGAAAGACACCCTGTTAGATAAACTGAAACGAGTAACCTGCAGCAGGAATAATTCTTGGAGAAGAGTTTATATTTTTGATAGATTTCATTTCTCCCAGTGCCAAATTATAATACTCCAGTACTAAGTTTCTCAAGTTAAGTGATTTTATTTGCAACATCATGTTGAATAAAATATTGAGACATATCTGGTTGGCTTATCAGGAAAGAATACTTAATAATCTTTTTTTTTTAATTTTCAAGAATGTTGAGCTCCCTACATTCTTTAAGAAATTGGTATTTCTTTTTTTATTAACATATAATGTATTATTTGTTCCAGGGGTACAGGTCTGTGATTCATCAGTCTTACTCAATTCATAGAGCTCACCATAGCACATACCCTCCCCAATGTCCATCACCCAGCCTCCCCATCCCTCCCACCCCCACCACTCCAGCAACCCTCGGTTTGTTTCCTGAGATTAAGAGTCTCTTATGGTTTGTCTCCCTCTCTGGTTTTGTCTTGTTTCATTTTTCCCTCCCTTCCCTTATGATCCTCTGTTCTGTTTCTCAAATTCCTCAAATCAGTAAGATCATATGATAGTTGTCTTTGTCTGATTGACTTATTTTGCTTAGTATAATACCTTCAAGTTCCATCCACATCATTGCAAATGGCAAGATTTTGTGTTTTTTGATGGGGCTGCATAATATTCCATTGTGTATATATATATGTGTGTGTGTGTGTGTGTGTGTGTGTGTGTGTGTGTGTGTGTGTGTGTATATATATATATATATATATATATATATATATATATATACCACATTTTCTTTATCCATTCATCTGTTGATAGACATCTAGGCTCTTTCCATAGTTGATTATTGTGGACTTTGCTGCTATAAACATTGGGGTGCACGTGCCCCTTCAGATCACTACATTTGTATCTTTGGGGTAAATACCCAGGAGTGCAATTGCTGGGTCATACAGCAGCTCTATTTTCAAATTTTTGAGGAACCTCCATACTGTTTTCCAGAGTGGCTGCACCAGCTTGCATTCCCACCAACAGTGTAGGAGGGTTCCCCTTTCTCCACATCCCCGCCAACATCTGTCGTTTCCTGACTTGTTAATTTTAGCCATTCTGACTGGTGTGAGGTGGTATCTCATTGAGGTTTTGATTTGTAAGAAACTGATATTTCTTTTAGCAATTTACCATATGAAAATGGATCTTAAGCAGGCTCCTGAATGCTCAGTTGATAATGCGATGACTTAGAGAACTTTTCTTTTTATTTTCAAGTTATACCATGTTAGAGATTGAAAATTTAATTCTCCTGAAAACACTCACCTGGTCATAGAAAATATATTTTATTAATTCTCTCTAAATGTCAAAATGAGACCTGGAGTGCTCACACTCCCTGTAAAAAGCCAATCAAACTGGCAAAGCCCTAGGGAAGATTTTTACAGAGGCATAGATAATTTACAGAAAATATTATCTTTCTCATTTGGATGATGGCTATAGATGAATTACTGATATATGTATATATTTATATAGATAAGATACGACTCTATATCTATATTTGTATACTGAATAACATGGACTGTAGATTGATAGAGATCAGAGTATTTCCAAATACAGGGTCAGACAGAGATAAATAACTGAACTTTGAGCTCAACCAATGCCTCAACACAAATTCTATGTTTTCTGGACCAAGTTCAACTAACAAGTCATTAACAACTGATACTGATGAGACAGAATCAGAAAGACACTGGCCTCTTGCAACAAAGAGAGTATTCAGATAGAAAAGCAATTGTTCCCAATGTTGGCATATCACTTTTCAGTTGTATATCACCCACGTTTACAGATCATTAATTCTGAAGCCCTTTAGCAGACTATTTTAGTGATTCTAAGATACAAATTTAAAAATGTTCACATCTATGACTCTGGGTTATGTCTTATACTTGGTAGTGTCTTATGATTAACTATTCCCCATGTTTGGCTCTCTCTTCTTTGGGATGCTCTTCTGTTCTAGGACAAATGGAGACCATCAATGTCTAAAGTAAGTATCTGACAATCACTCTGTCCTCACTCTTTTACTCCTCCTTACTCCTCTCTCCAACCGGTAAATGCAATCCCTTTGTCTTGTCCCTTCTCTCTCCTGAACCTGAGCCAAGGTCCTTGGTTTGCAAATTCAGATTTTTTTTTTTTTTATACTTGGCAAGCACGTTTCAAGGCAAGTGAATTTTGAGGGCCTGGTTAGGGTTCTGTTGGCTGCCATAGTGCATTCTATACAGACCTTCTTTTGCTTTCACTTGTGTAGGAGATCACTGGGGTGTTCAGCTGACTCATCTGTGCCTGAGAGGTAAATCTAAAAGAGCTTTTACTTGGCAAAATCTTTTCTTTCCTACTTATGCATATATTAATAGCTCATCTTATAATCAGTAACACTTTAAATTAGTTTATTTTTTTTTTAAAGATTTTTATTTATTTATTTTGACAGAAAGAGAGAGACACAGAGAGAGAAGAAACACAAGCAGGGGGAGTGGGAGAGGGAGAAGCAGACTTCCCGCGGAGCAGGGAGCCCGATGCGGGGCTCGATTCCAGGACCCCGAGACCATGACCTGAGCCAAAGGCAGACGCTTAACAACCGAGCCACCCAGGCGCCCCTTAAATTAGTCTAAATAAGGTAGATGTTTCCACCACAAAGCATTTTCCTTTCTAGTACATCCATGGAGCTATGAGGGAAACACCATTAAGTAAATTTCTTTACAATAGACTCTTTCATATTCTTGAGTATCCCGTGACTCTGTGATATAATATGCAGCATTATTCAAGTGTATTCAACCACAGAACTTTATTCTTAGAGACTATCTCATGATACTAGTACTCGGAGGAATAGACTTTTGGGAAAAAGCTGCTATAGAGTGATTCCTCCTAGATTATTTCTAGACACCCTACAATCTCTGTGTCTCTGACTTCGACTTCTTTCCACCATTCCAAGGCTCGCTTGCATTTTGACATATTTTTCCTTCAAGCCATACAAGTAGAAATATCCTCGCCTCATGTGCTTTAAAATACGCTCTAAAATAGGTTCTAATTTAGGAAAACGGTAATGAGCTTGACTTGATAATTTTCTACAATGAAGGATTTTTCTGTGATTTGTGTATGATCCTTAAAGCAAACCTAATTTGGAAAGGAAATATATTTCCTGTCCTTTACTTCACTGAAAATTGGAGATAATACATTTTGTAAACTAAATTCAGTCGAGGCATTAGAGTTAATGGTATTTATGACCAAAGTGATTAGGCTCAGAAAACAACCAAAAGACTGTGATTTTTAAGTCCAAATTATAAATGGCATAAATTTATTTGCTCCTAATGTCAAGTTGATTAAAACTGTTCTCAAATCAATAGAGACCACAGGAAAGCATATTTGAGTAGAAATGTTTACCTTTGTCCCTCTTTTATCTCCTTCACTCTACTTTGCACATCGGCTCACTTAAACAACCTCTCTCTTTAGCACTACCAAAATTACCACAGCAGACAGTCACTTATGATACAAGAAACAGAGAATCCTCATTACTGTGTCTGCATTCTTCATCCATTCCCCAAAGTCCAAAAATGCCATCTCACAGGTTTAATAAGACATACCAGTGACAGATCATGGGGGATACTGAAGTACTTACCTTTTCTGGAACCACACTTTTGCCATCCCATGCATAACCTCTCTTGGTGAAATAATTGACCGTGGCAAACTCGATCAGAGCTGAGAACACAAAGGCGTAGCACACTGCAATGAACCAATCCATAGCAGTGGCGTAAGCCACCTTAGGAAGAGAATTTCTGGCACTGATGCTCAAAGTTGTCATAGTGAGCACAGTTGTTACTCCTGTAAAGGAAGAAATTAAGTGAATCTGTAGGTTCACACTACAAAATTTGATCACTGGAGGTCAGCCTACTAGGGCAAAGGGAAACCAGTAGGACCACAGATACATTGTGTTTTTTAGTTCATCCCGCTTTGGTTTGGGATGGATGAGTTTTAATTTAACCCCTATTGTAGTTGGCAGTTCACAGTGCGGCAGTATTGAGGGGGATCTCTTGGAGGGATAAACTGCTCTGCTATTGGGAAGCTGTTAATAACAGCATGAATTGCTTTAATTGGGTGCCTTGAACAAGGTGTCCTGGGCAGGAAAGGAAGTAATACTGTCTCACTGTCCCCAACTTTTTGAAACAGAAAGCAATGATCTTCGTTGTCTCTGATCCACAAGAAACTGCTGGATCCTCAGCCCTGTTTAATATTCTATCTGCATATCCTAAATGTATAAACCAAGAAGTCAACAGCTTCTTGTTAATCACTGATAGATAATTGAATTATTTTAGGATAATATTTTGTTACATTACTTTTAATTAATTAATTTATTTTAGGGTAATATTTTGTTACAAACTTATTTTAATTATTATTTTAGGGTAATATTAATTATTTATTTTAGGGTAATATTTTGTTACAAACTCTTCTACTTTTAAACTATCTTTCCCTCCTAATTCTGATACAGCTCCTTTTTTGAAGAAACTCCTGAAATGTGTTGCATGTCACTTGCTTGAGGGCACACGGCACAGAAGTGACAAAACAAACATTTGAGCACAAGCTTGCCTGATTTAGATGTCCACAATCTTTCCCTTTCTCTGTTAATGCTGCCTCATCTGCCCTTGGTTTGCACATCCATCCTTAGTGATTAAAGTTACCAATATTCAAAGCGGTTTTCAAGTCAGTTGTTTTTAGCTTATTTAGATAATTAGTATACGTAATGCAGTATGATCTAATATTATAAGATACATTTTAAGCCATTTGAAAGGGCATTAAAAAATTCACAGTAACCCAGCAGGCTGCACGGTATGGAAAAACTTCAAACCTTTTTCCGTGACTGGTCCCAGACTCACCACTTACTAGCTCAATGGCCGCATAGGCAAATTCACTTCTAGGGACCTCAGTCTCCATATCTGTAAGAGGGGTGATTTAGATTTCATTCTCTCAATTATATATCATTGCTGAAATTCTAAGAGAAATTTCTGCAGTAATTCACAAGATTATTTGAGGATTAAATGTAACAATATGTAAAACGTTTTAAAGATGATAAATTATTGCTATGGAAGATATTGTCATCCGATGTGTTTAAAACTCATATCCATGATTACCCCTTTTGATTAACTTTTAGAGAATCAGCAGTATCACACAGCTGGTAGGTGGTTAATTTTTCATAGCTGCTTTAAAACATCCAATATTCCCTAGTTTTCCATGAATTTTAAGGTAGATGATCTTTGTAACTATGTTAGGAAGTGATAAGAGTAAGAAGAAACACAGAGACTTTTATTGAATCATATTTTTGATACACGGTCACAGATAAAAAAAGGGAATAGACTTACTTTAAACTTTGGAGATGTTACAGAAAGTTCTGGGGCATTATCTGTATTATGTAACCAACAAACGCTTTAAGAAATAGTGGCTGGTAAACAGCTCTTAAATTTACATATCAATATTAACTTGAGCAAAGAGCAAGGTAATTAAGTGTCGGTATTTGAGGAACAGAACAACCCAGTTTCAAGTCCCAGCTCTTTAATTGCTGAATGACCTTGGGAAAATTGTCTCACAATTCTGAACTTCTGTTGGTTTTCTTAAAAAAAAATATTTCTTTGCAAATTAATAAGTCTAACTCAGAGGGCTATTATGAGTATTAAATAAACTACTGTAATAAAGTGTTCAGCATTGAACAAAGTTAATGGCTATTATTACTGACAACTTCAGTCCTTGTTAATAAACCTCTGCTATAGTGAATTCCATTTTTTTCTCAAATTTTGGTTCATGTAGGCAACTGTCAGAAGTAATTTGGGAATGTGTGTTCTTAAACCAAATGCATCCATAAATTAAGAAGGGCATAAGGAGAGGTGTGTGTGTGTGTGTGTGTGTGTGTGTGTGTGTGTGTGTGTGTGTGTGGTCTTACAATTCCTGCTAGAGGGACAGGGAAAAGAACAAAAATGGATTGAGCATATATCGAGTTCCAAGAATTCAACCTGACAATTGACATATTTTTATTCTTCTCAATCTTTTAAACAGCACTATTTTACTTTAATTGCATTCTCATTTTATAGGCAACTAAATCTTAAAAAAAAAATGAAGATTGAACCTAAAACTTTGATCTATCTGGCAACAAAATTACATGATCACATTGCCTCTAAATGACAGAGAACAGGCACCAGCAAGAAGATGACCTTTGATGACATAAAAGAGGCTTCAGCTATGTTGCATTCTTGATGCCTTATAATAAACTGTTACAAAGTACTTTTTTTTTTCTTTTTCCTTTGTGTATTTTTTCTTTAAATAGCTGTGACCCTCTCAGGCATCTCACCCAGCAGGGAGGAATGTTCGAGTTGAGACTAAAAACAATAGAAACATGTGTTCTAAATAAATGTTAAAAGGCTAAAGGTCTTGGGAAATTGTATTTGTGATTGTACTGAACTTAAAACATTGAAATATATAACTTGATACACGGAAATACTTGCCACAATTGAGTTTACAGATATGTAGTTATGTTCACCAAAAGGGCATAAGTTGGCTGAGATATCAGATTGTTGAAAATGTTAAGACTAAGGTTTTTGACTTATAAAACATTCCAAAATGCTTTAGAGAATTTTCAAACGGGAAGGGTAGGATTTATTAGGGTAAGAAGGGGGAAGAGTGAGCATTTAAAAAAATCTTTTTCACCTAGTACTATTATTCATTCTACAAAAATAAACATAAAACATAAAATATGTTCTCTATTCTATTTTTCTGAAATTCCAGTGAATATACATCTATAAATAAGCATCTTGACAAGAGTTCAATCTTCAGTTCTAGTAAGTGGCTTCAACACTAGTTAATATTAACAAATGGTAATAAAAGAAGTTTGAAATGAACTACTCTTGTGCTCTGCGGCTGGAATCATTCTGGATCTTTTTTTTTTTAAAGATTTTATTTATTTATTCATGAGAGACGAGAGAGAGAGAGAGAGAGAGAGAGAGAGAGGCAGAGGGAGAAGCAGGCTCCCAAGGAGCAGGGAGCCCAATGCAGGACTTGATCCCAGGGTCCTGGGATCATGACCTGAGCTGAAGGCAGATGCTTAACCATTTGAGCCACCCAGGCACCCTCATTCTGGATCTTAATATACCTGTGTTTCTAGGCTACTGTCAGAGCAAAGATTTGGTGGTTTCCAACCTGGAAGCACTTTGCTAAGTTCAGAAGAAAAAACTCTTTTCTGGGCACTTGTAGCAAAGTCTTGCTTTTTTCCTGAGATAACTGATTTTCCATACCTTGCCTATTCTTGAAGAATGATACCATAGGGATCTCTGCACATGAATAATCTTTAGTTTAGATTATAAGCCTCTTAAGGCTTTTTATTCCATAGTAAAGAGTATTAAACATAGCATGTGCCTAGTTGATATTCACATGCATCTATTTACATACATTAAAACAGCTTGCAATTTAAAGAGTTTTTTAAAATCACACCATAATGAGAATGGTAATTCTTTGAACCTTTCTATTGTGCTAACTTCAGATTTTAATGTACAGTTATTTTTTCATTCCATTCGCAACATCATCAGGATGATATAACTTGCTCCCCAGACCCTTGCCTGCATGTCCTGATTGGCACTTACCAAAGACAGTCCTCGCTGGTACAGACTCTCTGTTGAGCCAGAACGAGACTTGGGAGAGAATGACTGTCATTATGCATGGCAGGTATGTTTGAATAACAAAATAGCCAATCTTTCTCTTCAGGTGGAAATGAGTGGTCATAACAACATATTCTCCTAGAGGGTGAAACAGACAGTAAGGTGAGCAATTTGACCTTGAAAAGAAGTTATCTCTGGATTTTTCCATCAGTAGCAAAAACCTAGACTTAAGACATATCCTGTCTCCATGTGACATCTGGTTCCTGAAGAGAAAATGTTTATCCAGGAAAGAAAAAAGACGTTGTAAAAACACCAGAATGGGTTTGAGTATGAAATTGAGGTGCCAGAGATCTCATGGATATTGCTACCTCCTTATCCTGGTATATCACACATTTAAGAGACATAGATGAGCAACTATTTACAGATTGGCTTTAATGACCCTGAAGGCAATATGCGAGATCCTGACAACACATACCAATGGATTAGAACAGACCAAATCCCCAGTTTACCATTGCGGAGGACATTTAGGCTGTCTAATGAAGGAGCTTTGGTGTCCAAGTTAGGGGAATTCCAGCTCTAACACCAGCGCTTCCTTTCAGCAGCTCTGTGATCCTGGGTAAGTCATTTAGCTTAGCCTGATCTTTGGAATGAGGAGAGTGGGATGGAATCCAGGGATTTTCAAAATTTATTTTGAGGAATACCTTCACCAGAATCACCTGGGAAGGTTTTGAAACATTCAATTCTTCAGGTCCCACCTAGATACACAAACTATTCTTTAAGGGAGGCCAAGGAAAATCCACTTCAATATAGATTTTTCCTAGCCTGGGCTAGGAAACAGTGGACTAGCTGGGCACACTTCATGGTCTTTGTATACATCAAAGTCTGATTTCATCTAGAGATCCAAAGTGATTGACATGCAACCCAAATTATAGGAGGTTTTTTTTTAAATTGATGTTATATTTTCTCAATTATAAATCTTAAAATTTTAGCTTTATCCATTCTGAATATATACTGAGCTATCTGTGGGTGGGTAGGAGAGAAATAGGTGTGTTCTTACTAAGAAAACATCACTTTCTTTGGTATTCATGTTGCTCCAGCTTTGTCCTTCCCTTCAACTCCAAATTTTGCCCTATGCAATCTGTGGATTTATATCTCAGCCAATGGCCATCTTCCTTCAGCCCTATAATGTGGCTAAAACTGTTCATGATCTCTTAATATCCCAATCTTCATCTTTCTGCAAAGTAATCATAGAGGTTCCTGGTATAGTTCTGCTTTCAGCTTCCCCCCCTCCCTTTTTTTTTGTCTCTATCCAGGAATTGCCTTTCTCACCTCTGCCCCCGCATCATTTGTACCTAGAGGGCTGCCAAATCTACAGCTCTAAGGGATATATATTACTTTAAAATCAACCTGTATGCCCAAATACCTACTGGACATCTCAGAGATACTGATTTTTCATTGACATCATCAACTAAATGTGTTCAAAAACTGACATTAGTTAACCTTTCCCATAAAAAAATATAATGACCAATGTATAGTTGTGCTGCTTTTTCCCTTAGAGTCCATCTCTAAATTCATGGTACTCTCTCATCTGTCTGCTCACTCAGACTAAAATCCTAGAATCCAACCTTGGATGTTAAGTAGGGCTTCTGAGAGAGAGAGAAAGGAATCAGTTGATCACAATTTTAATTTCTCCTGTGCAGTATCTCTTAGTCTATCTCTTATCTCATGGTCACTGCTCTTAACTCTTTTGTAGATCTGTTAACTGCCTTGTTTATCTCCAGTCACTTCCTCACTCCAGTTTTCCCTAAATTTTGATGTCAGAGTAATCTTTTTAAAGTGTACATAAAATCTTAAGATACCTTAATGGATTCCCATTATCTACATTAAGGTTTCTCAACCTCAGCACTATTGACATTTCAGACCAGATAGTTGTTTGTTGTGGGGGCTGTCCTATATGTTTTTTGGATTTTTCACTTGACCTATACCCACTAGATGCCACTAGTAAACACTTCGCCCTCCCCCAGTGTGACAATCAACAATGTCTCCAGTATCATCTACTGACAAGCAAACTTCTCCATTACCTGGATTTAAGACTCTCCGTGTCACAGCTCTAATATGCTTTTCAGTATCGTGTCTCATGTCTTACCACACATTTTCACATCTCAGTATCTTGATACAAAATTCTCTACTTGACACCTATTATTGCTGAATATTTTGTTCATCTATAGGTTGGGCTCAGTCCATAGCAGAATAGGAAGAAATGCACTACAGAGGAAAGTTTATTAGGTTTGGATTTGGGTTCAAAACTTAGATATGCTATTTTCTTCCTGGATAGACTTGGGTAACTCGCTTACAGTCTCTGATTCTCAGTTTCCTGATCTATAAAAAAGTGAGAAGTATGTTGTGGGGAGAATAAAGAATAAGGGCTCTGATTAAGATCATGCTATGTAAGAGTTTTAAAATAAATTTTAGTTCCTTTCTCCACTTTCTCCTCTTTTCCCTCCAATCAGAATTCATAAAAATATTGGTAAAATAAATGCATTTACTCTTTATAGGAGAAAATCATACACACACACACAAGTATGCTTTCACTGCTAATTGTTAATAATGATAACAATTGCCATTGACTGATCACTAGGAAGTAACTTCAAATTTATTTATAGCTTCTGTTTACATTTATAATAAAATCTCATACTTTTTATTTTAGCTAACTTATATGCTTATATCCCTCTCATTAAACTGAAAGTTAATTGGAAAGAGGGACAGTTCTTTGAATATAGAAGGTTTTACATATTTTAAGTATTCAACATCTGTGTATGGTGAAAAGGAGGCACTAAGGTTTAAGGGCACTCACTCAAATTAACATCCATGAGACTCTTTCTTTGGGAGGGGAAATACAACATTTACTAATTTCTTTTCAGTTTCTGTGATACTTTGGGTGATGACTCCAAGGTCATCTGAAAGAAAGGAGTGATTCAAACTTGAGAAAAAGGCAGAAAACCAATTTTCCCAGGACTCCTAAAATGTAGTCTTGTGTGGACATGGCCATGTTACATTTCACCCTCTCAGGAGTATGCTATTATGATTCCTAACCATTCATTCAACTGTGGTTTACAAAATGTCATCAGCTCAAAGAAAAAATTCCATCTTTCATATAATGTCAGAAAGATGAGTGTCTATACATATTCCATTATCATCTTTTGTTGTCCACAATGTGACATTTTAGGAAGATTCTGCAAAGAATACTAATTTGGAGGAGCTATTATTCCACATTATATTTGTTATATAAATCACTTCCTAACAAATTAGAGAAAGAATAGGAGGATTTCAAATCTATTGAAATCATTTTCTTAAATTAAAAAAAAAAATCTAAGAAGTTTTGGCACAAAACACATAAGGAGAAAAAAAAGGCAGCAAAATCATAATCATTTTGTAATAGTTTAAAAATAAAAGAAAAACACAACAAAAAAAATCAATCTCCTAAATTGAATTGAAAGAGTATCTCTAGACATCAAGTGCTTATGCACTAAACGTGTTAAATTATTTTCCTCTAATTCAACAGTCTAGAAGAACTGTAATTCAAATATCCTTGCATATCATGTAACCCTCAGGGAAGCTTGTAAATTAGATGTGACAATATTTCTGATACATTACCATACAAAATTAAGGAGAAAGAAAGACAAAAAACAAGGATATAATTCTATAAAGCAGCTTCGAGGGTTTGTTTAGTAAATGGTTTCGGTTTACTTGAAGAGTAAATACTTTGCTTAACTTTATTTGGCTTCAGTTTCCTCATTTGTTTGATTAAAATGATAGTGCTTTACTTAACTATTTCCTAGGATGCCGGGAGGACAAAATGAAATGACAGATACGAAAGTCATTTAAAAAAGCTGAGTCACATGCAGACTGACAGTGTGAAGACAGAAACAATAGAAATGTATTCTCTCCAGCTCTAGAAAGCAACCATTCACGTCAACAAAGTTGTAGTGAACATTAGGTCCCTATAAACCCGTCACTTTCCTTCCAAGTATTTTAAACTTTGTGTTTTCCAAGTTATGTTGGAAGATGTCTGTGTTGGAAGAGACGTGTCTCTTCATCTGAAATATGAATAGGTTGACCAGATAACTATAGAAATCTCTTTGCCCTACACTCAATCCCTAGTTTTTACATTTTATGGCTACAATTATTTCTCTGGAGATCATGTACTAGGCTTCATAAATGCGGGCCCTGAAGCTCCTTGGGTGAATGTCGATCACCGCTGTTGCTCCCTGGTCAGGGAAAATGGTTGCTTTCCTCATTCATTTTGACCCTGCAGGGTCATCCTTAAATCAACTTATCCAGAGAAGACTATCTTTAAGAAAGAAGATCTCACAATTTCTCTTGGTCATCTGTTCTAAGGATAAAAGACAGTCATTCATAAAGAAGAAACATTCTTATTCAGCAAAGCTAACCTAAATTTCCTTTGATCAAATCTGTCATTGACTTAGGTAAATATGAAGGTTTTATAGCCATCACCATATACTTCATAAAGGCATTGTCTATTATTATATTCTTACTGTTTTCTGGCCATGATATTATCATTATGCCTGGTTACTAATTTAATTATTATATTTCTCTGTATAAGTCATATTTTCTTGCTCTTTAGTCACTGTTGTAATTTTTGCACGGGCTCTCCTTAAAGAATTACTTAGGAAACATAATGGGGTATAATAGAATGAGATAAGGTGCCACGTCTGGGGTCCAGCTCCAAACTGCCTTCTCTGATACTTCAAGCAGAAATGAGTTCCTTATGTTGTGTAGCTCCTTTGCACTAACTCTATCATTATTATTAATAGTAATATCTAATATTTATTACATAATTTTATATGTCAGATAGTCTGCTAAGCAGGTTACATGCATTTTTATTTCAATCTCACAGTAGCTCATGAAGTAGATCCTTTTATCATCTCCAAATTGTACAAGAGAAAGAGAAACTGAGAAATGTCTTGCCAAAGGTCAGACAGTTAATAAGTAGTATAACCAGCAATTTAAACCTTCATGGTATAATTCCAGAGTCCATACTCTTAAATCCATGCTGCACTACATTACTGCATTTCACACATGTCTATGTTGCCTGTCATGTGGTTGAGAGCACTCTACAGCTAGACTACCTGCAGGTTCAAATCTCAGCTCTGCCATGCCTAGCTGTGTGACCTAAGAAAAACAGTTAAATCTCTCTGGCTTCAATTATGTCCCATCTATAAAATGGATATAATAACATTAATACCTCTATCCTGGGATTGTTGTATTAGAACAATGGCAAATGCATGTTAGCTACTTATATCAATCAAATATGAGCTTCTTGAGTGCAGGAATTACGTGTCCTTCATCTATCTTTCCCAAGCCCAATTACGACGTCAAACACAGTAAGTAAGCAAATGGTTGAAGGAATTAGTGAATAAATGAGGGAATAACATAGAATTGTACTGGATTTGAGAGCTGACTGGACTCATCCTTTTATGTGACCATAAAGGTTTTTCTCTGCCAGGTGCGTAGGTGTATTTCAAACTAAATCTCCAACTTACTGTCTTCTCCCAAATCTTATGGCAGACCCCAGGAAAGATATTAGGCCTCTAATGGTTTTGCACTGAATTAAAAAAATCCAAGCATTGGATTGAGCCTTATATTCCTCCCCCCACCCCCCATGTCACTGGAGTGATCTAGAAGTGTTTGGCTTGAAAGAGATCACTGGTAGTATGTATGAATGAGTGTTCACATGTGAGTTGGCTCAGGCAAGTAAGGCAACCCCTTCTAAGAGGTGACCTGAATTGTTTCTCTCCCTGCAGAGGATTTTAAGGTAGAGGAAGATGGTTTTTATCTAATCATTCTCCATGTGGTGCTCTTTCTTGCTGCCATTCCTAGTCTTCTGGCAGAAACAGGGAGGTAAAGCACTCAATGCCATTTATCTTAATGTTTTTAGGGCTCCACAAATATATGTGAAATATGGGATTGAAGACCTTAAAAAGATCTTTGTTTCTTCCCACAGAAATCTATCAGGGTGGATTTTTGATGAGCTAAAGTAGACCCAGAGGAAGTATAGTTCAGTGTTTTATTGTGAGGTTGAAAAGTACACCAAACTGAGTTCCTACATCTGAGAATTTGCTCACTATTTTCCTCACCTCCCTCCCCCCCATATCCATTACGGGAATGACAAGAAAAAACTCTTATTTATATAGGTAAATTTGCTGCTTTAGTGCAGAATGAGTACTTTTAACAGACCCAACATATGAGGTCCAACCAGTTTGGTGATGGTGGGTTGGGCCACTGCCTCTCATCCCCTAGTTCCATTGATGCCTGTATTTCATTTCTGAGTAACTAAAATATATGTAGGCTAAATCCTGATGAAGCCAGAGATGTCTCCAAGTTCATCAGAATGAGCCACTCACTTTGCAGACATGGAAATAGGTCATCAAGAGGGATGCAGTGGCATGTCAAGGTCACTACCACTAGAACTAGAGTGGAGGCACTCCTTTCTCTGAGTAACCCTCCTGGCTTGTATACACTTCTATTGAATGCATGTCACTGGTCCCTGGGGTTGAATTATTGTTGCTTTCACATCCTTCAGCCCTCGTTCTAATGATAATGGAGAATTTCTTGAGGGAAAGTTCTATGTTTATTATTGTCAATGTTCTGGGCCTAAAACAGTGATTATTTGGTTCCCAACAAATACAGATTAACAACATGAAAGTCAACCCCTGCAGCAATTCCTCCTTGATTATCCTAGGCTGGATACATTTATTGTTTTATTCATTAACTCACAATATTTATTTAGTGCCTCTTCTGTTTCAGCTACTATAGTAGGGATACAGAAGACAGATATGGTCCCTGCCCTCACAAAAATGTTAATCACAGCATTTACCACCCATTTTGATAATTATAGTTTATGTGTTTGTCTTCCCTTAGACTTCGGTTTCCAAGGCAGCAAGCTCTCCGCCTTGTCTATCACTGACTCTCCAGTGCCTACCACAATATCCAGCTTATAATAGCATTTGATTCTTAAAAGTGAACACTGCTCATTTTAGTATGATTTCCCACATAACTTATGAGGGAGAGAAATGTTCAGTATTTTCCAAGTTCTGGAATCTCGGACTACATAACATTTTGAGCACTTACCAAATGTAATGTTCTGCTTAGTATTTTATATTATCTCATCTTTAATGCAAAAGTATAAAATCCCCACTTTTTAGAAGAGACCGGAGTTTCTAGTTGGATAAACGACCTTCCCAAAGTCACAAGACTTCTATGTGGCAGGACCAGGACTTGAGTGCATATCTTTCTCACTGCAAAGCCTAAAACCTTTCCACTATGCCACATAAATTTTTAATGTGGGCAAAACTGAGCAACAGTCTTCTCCATTTTTCAAAACAAGGAACATAAATGTTTGGGCTTCCAGAGTAGCCATGGTTGTGACAAAATAAGCAAAAGGCAGATCCCATTAAGCAGGGATTTTCCAATAACCAGAATAAGATATATTGATCTATTACATGAACTTGTTAGAATTATCAGAGTCCTAATATAAAGCCTGAAAACTAAGGAAGAAATTTTTCTGACAAGAATAGCACTTCTGCCCTTATTTGTTACCTAATTGTATTTTTTTAGAAATTACCAAAGTGAATGAACTAATTTAAAATTTTGAAGACAGCTATAAAAACTGCTGGCTCTTTTTACGCCTTCACTGATTGAACATAATTAAAATTATTGGGATTGAGGGAGGGTTAAAATCCAAACTTTTATAATTTTCCAGCCCAGTGATCACATTACATTTAGTCACAAAATGGATATTTGCATAACTAAACTCTTATTTCTTGAAATAACTTCAAAAGTTTAAAATTTTGGGTCCAGCTGCTTAATAGTATCTGCTCTAGTTCTTTTGGTATCTTACGTATAATGATCACTGCTACAAATTCACCAAGATTCATTGAATTGTTATAATAATTAGGCCTAGATGATATTAATAGCTAACATTTATTGAGAGTTTTTTTATGTGCCAGAGCTATCATAAGTACTCTTCATGGATTGAATTTATGCCTTCCAATAACTCTGTGAGGTGACCACAGTCAACAGGCAAGGTAGAAGAGTAAGAATTTAATCCATACATTCTTCCCAAAAGTTCACATTTCTAAATACTCTGCTTCCCTGGTCACATAGAACTAGCGTCTTATTTTGCAAACAAAGAAACAGAGGCCAAAAGACATCAAATGAGGAATCCAAGGGCACAAATCTATAGAGTTTACACTAGTTCCTAGCTTAACTGGTCTCAGGTTAGTCAAATTGTCTCTCTATTTGTGTTATTGTAGAACTTACTGAATTCTCACATTCTCACAAAAACTGTTTATATTTCTTCTGACATCTCTGGAATAATCAACTGGCACTTACCTGTACTAGATTGAACAATTCCAGAATCTACTGTTTGCCCAAGAAGATCATACTGGTTTAGGCGTGATCCATCTTCCGCTACAACCACTGAGCGTGCTGGCTCTCTTGTCCACTCATAAACAACTTCTGCTCTGGTGTAGGCATCTGGAAGGACAGGAAAGAAAATGGCCCATGTGTCACGCTACTTTGGTACTCCTCATTAGCTGGTGAGTCCTATTAGTTTCATATTTTCAATTTCATGGTTCCAGAGGCCAAGAAAGAAGAGTCCATATCCCTTAGTTTAGGAAAATTAAAACACATTTTCCTGATTTGTTCAGTCATCTGTTCACTCTTACAACAAATGGTTATTAAGCACCTACAAAAGACAAAGTACCTTGCTAAAAAAATCCATAACAAACAAGTTTCCCTGATGCTGTGGAACATGCACGGCAGTAATGGGGACAAAAACAGACAAGCTAATAAACATAATTTCAAGTAGCGTTAAATGCAGTAAAGCCATACACAATAGGCTAAGAGGGTAGAGAATGAAGGACATGGGCCTATTTTAGGTAAAGGACTCAGAGAGGGTTCTTAAGGAAATGACAGTTATATGCATGACAGAAATGAGAGTAGGGTATGTCTTGGGGAAGAGTTTGCTGGATAGGTGAGCAAAGAACTTTCTTCCTCTGGTTGAGGTAAAAGCTTGATAAGTTTGAGGAAGAACAGGAATACCAATGTGGCTAAAGCTGAGTACATGAGAGATGAAATACGGAAGGAGCCTGGGTCCAGATTATGTCAGGCCAGGGGAAGGTCATGATAAATGTGAAATATAACACTGGAAATTTTACCAAGCATCCATTTTTAAGGGAAGTCTGACTTTACTTCCTTTTAAATTAATTCTCCTTTTTATGGACGTTTACTATCACGACAATGATATTGATGAGTTTCACCACTTAGCTCATTACACTTCTCAATCATTTTCATTCGCCATGTCACTTTTAACCTAGCCATCCTTCTACATGACCTGTAACTCAGGAAGGTTGGGGGAAGAGGTGTATAGAATGAGTGAGAAGGAAAAGAAGAAGGGATTCCATACCTTTTCTGGTTTCTAGTCACAGAACATCCACTACACAGGGGATGGAATGATAGTATATACTTCCCTTGGTTTAGATGTAGGGTGATATTAAAAATTACAAGAAGAGCACATTAGCAAAAGCAAAGAGTTTCCAAGGTGTTTGAGAGGCAGATATGATACCAAAAGTTGGCTTTACTGTGAAAGCTTTACCCCTTGGCCAACTTCTGCATTAGGCACAGTAGACAAAGTGTCCAGGGTCCACAATACTTCTAGGTGGCCAAGCAATGTGCTATTTTTTTTTAAGTCAGAAAAAAGTGAATACAACCCTGCTTGGAGTATATTAACCTAAAATATAAAAGTTAAAAATATAAAATTATAAATTAAAATACAGTTTTAATCTATTTTTTGAGGAATTGTTCACAAACACAAGTGCCTTGAGCCTGTTAAAGTCATAATACATTCTTGCTTCACCCAATGCCCACCCCAAGCTAATAAACTTGAGTGTTTTGTTCAAATATGTATTTCTCCAAGCTAAAACATTATGAGATGTGAAGTGATGGTGGCATTTTTACACACATGTGAAGCTGCCATAAGAAAGATGAAAGCCATCCCCCTCCTTCTCTGAACCAAAACTTCTTGTCTCTGGGATGAGTTTTGCAGAAAAGTGTAGTCAGTATTCTCCTGATTTTATGTGGGTGTCTGGTGTGCTCCAGCATCATTTCTGGACCAATTTACAATCAGGTATCTTTTTAATCAATTTTTTTCAGAAGTTTGAGAGAATATGCTAGGAATTAAGTTAGTGGTTACTGCTTCTTTCATAAATGTGTAAGACTGATAAATGAGTGGCTTTGGAATTTGTTCTCATTGATTTTTATTTCTTAATTGTGGCTGTCCTCATTGACTTTTGTGTATATATGTATTTATCTGCAGCTTTACTAAGGTAAAATTGACAAATAAAATTATAAGATATTTAAAGTGTACAACATGAAGATTTGATATACATATACATTGTGAAATAATTCCTACCATTGAGTTAACACATCTCATTAACTTAAATTTTGAATCGTTTCAGCATTGCATTTGTTAAGGAGGAGGACTGCATTTGTTAGCATCTAAAACATGATTTATTTTTAAAAATCCCTCAAAGTAGTGCAGAGCACACTAGTTTGAGAAGAACCATATTGCTTACAATTTGTAGGTACCCATATTCAGTAAAATATTTTTCCGATCATGATAATTTTTTTTCTTTTTTTAATGGGAGTGTCTTACCTAGGAAAACATCTCAAGTTTATGGTAACACAGAATCACTGATTGTTAACATGGAAGGACTTTAGAGGTCATATAGTTTGTCTCATTTTACAGATGATAAACTGAAGCAGAGAAACCCTGAATAGCCTATTTAAGGTCTTACATATTTAAATAGCTATTTAATGGGAAAACTGAGGTAAGAGCATAGAATGACATTCATTCTCCCTTAATGCTATTAATAAGAATTTCCTAGGCAAAAACTGTATATTATATGCTCAAAATCCAAGCAAGGATTCTTGGTGGTCAAGTAATTAGGGATGAAACCAATTCTAGAGATTGTGTCATTTTGTAACAAATAAAAAAAAAACTCTTGCTACAGTATTGCACTATCATTAGGGACAGTGCCTGGACTCTACCTTTTTGTACCTAATCATGTGTTGCCAACGGGCTGCTAATATGGTTTTAGAGGAAAAAAACTGTTACCATCCACTTTTCACTTCATATAATTCAATGTCTCACACTTGCAATCTCTTAGAAACTCCATTGTGTACGAAATCTACAACAAACACAGCATTTCTGTGAAAGTGGAGATTACATATTGCTCATGTCTCTCAATGGAAATCTCCCAAAATGCAGAGTGGATCCACATGGTTTAGGAGATGGGGATTAAGGAGTGCACTTGTGAGGAGCACCAGATGTTTTAAAGATCGACTACATTGTACACCTGCAAATAATAAATATTACACTGTATGCTAACTAGAATTTATTTTTTAAAAGATTTTATTTATTTATTTATTTATTTATTTATTTATTTATTTATTTATTGAAAGAGAGAGAGAGCACGAGCATGAGCAGGGGGAGAGGCAGCGGGAGAGAGAGAAGCAGACTCCCTGCTGAGCAGGGAACCTGATATGGGGCTTGATCCCAGGACCCTGGGGCCATGATTTCAGCTGAAGGCAGATGTTCAACAGATTGAGCCACCCAGGTACCCCAACTAACTAAATGGAATTTAAATAAAAACTTAAAAAATAAAGTTGGTGTTTTAAGATGTAGAAGACAACTATACCTAAGGCATCACAACAGGTAGTATGCCTTACTTCTTCATATCTAGAAAGTAGGTCCTATGACTACTTCCTTCATTTGAGACAATTCAGTATAAAAAAAATAAGGTTAAAAAGTCTTCAGCTACTTAGTCAAAATGCTAAGCTCAGATTTCAAATAAATCAGCAGATTACTTCAGAAAAAAAATTTAAAAAGAATACTTGGCTGGGTTTATGAAAGAACTTTGTGGTGCTACAACACGAGAGTTGGTATCAGAAGAGCATCTGCTAATAGACACTATCACTTCACTTTACGGGCTTTTCTCTTTCCATTTGTATGAAGCAGGTGCACTAAATAATTTCCAAAGTTATTTATTATTCAGAATTCATTTAAATATCTATGTATCCCTCCCTCCTTATTTACAAGGCATTGTGCTTGATTATCAGTCAGGAAACCATCATTTATCAAGTCCGCACTAGATCTAGCACTTGCCTAGATCTTATTGTCAGAATATCATCTGAATCTCTTCTTTTAGAATCAAAGCCTTATTTGTATTTTCCTTAAAAAGGAGTTAAAAGATGTCAGCTAAATCATGTACATTGTCTTCTGGTTATCTGGCCTTATGAAGAGGGCTCTATCCCCAATAAGCAAAAAGTGTGATATAACATTGACAATCGTGGTCTAATGGAAAGTGGTAAGGAAAAATCTGCTTTTCTGAGTTTAGTTCTTATCAACATTTGGATGACTTCTCTTCATAAACATTTATTACAGGGTGTTCTACTAAATTATTACAAAATCCTCTAGCTTATCTTTTGCTTATTTTCTTCTGTGAGATTTTGGCAAGATGTTTGCTTCAAAAACCGGGTCAATGCATTTTTAGTCCACTTTTGCCTCAGTTTCTTCATTTCAGAAGTGTGCTAATTAGGCCAGGTCAGAGAACTAACTATACAATAAATCAACCACTACTGCTTCTTCTCAAGCCAATGGCAGGCGATGGTAATTAGTCATGGTGCTCTCCCACTGAGCTCAGATGCTTACTTTTCAATGTCAAATCTTCTCTGTTTAATTCCCCACAGGTCTTAAATCCTTTTCTGAAGCTATCTTTTCTAAGACTTAAACATTGAAGGGGCATTTAAAACCTGATTATTATAATTTTTATCTATTCAATAAATATTTATTAAGTGTCTACATTATATTAGGCTCTGTGCTAGGAAATGCTAAACAAAATAGGTTGTGCTCTCATGGGAGTTTACAGTCTCCAGACAATAAAAATGTCAACCAATAAATAAAACTAATAATTATTGCTGTAATACATCTAAATTAAATATGTATTATAATGAAGAAGATGGGTAGGACTGTATGTAAATTTAGACAAGGTCATTAGGGAAGGCTCCCGAAGATGACATTTATGCTGAGAAGTGAAAAATAAAAGAAGCCAGTTACATGGAGAACCAAGGGAAGAGTAACCCAAGTAGAGAAAAGAGCATATATAAAGGCTCTGAGGTAGAAAGCAGATTTTTATTTAGTTTCAGTTTTCTTACATGAGACACTATTTGTTTTCTACTCGCTATCCATTTCCCCCTTCCTAAAAATACTTCCTATTTTCTTCAGGCTGACAATGTGCCTAGTTAAGAGTATTTCTTCCCAGCCTCATTGACAGTTAGCATTGGCAATGAGACACATCTTTGATCAATGAGATGTGAGTAAATGTCTGCTAGGATTTTAGGGAAAGCTTTTATCTTTTTGATACAGGTGCTGTTCTTTCTTCTTTGTCAGTGCACTGTTCTTTATTTTGAAAGCAGATGCAATGGCTGGAGTTGCAGCAGCCATTTTGTGATCAGGAAGAACATATAAGGGCATCTTAAAACATCATCCTCGTTAAGATGCTGACTAACCAACAATCAACCAACAATCACCATCATTCATCTCATGTAAAAATATAAACCCTTCTTCTTTTCAGCTAGCTATACTCACTGCTTGGAAGCATTCCTGACTAGTATACTAAACAAGTAATTTTTTGTCCAAAACAAGGTATTTCTGAAGGAAAAGGGGGCACTATTAGTAGTTATACAAGGATATTAGGCATAAATAATTACTGCCCCAGGCAAACTATAATGCATGATTTTCCTAAGTAAAAGATTATTTTGTAGATTAGATGAACTGATACACATACAAATGTTGAATATCCTGCCTAGCATACAAGTAACACATAATACATAATACTGTTAGGAATGGAAATGGTAATCAGGAGAAAACATAGTAGTCCGTAACATAGAATATAAATTAAATTGGGAAAAGAGTGGGGATGAGGGAGTTATCACCACAGCCCATTTGGCTGACAATTTTTGAAGTGGTTTGTCCTTGGGTTTCAGTATAGAATTAGATTTATAAATAAACTTGTCTCTCCATGACTAGTGCTGCTAGGAGCCTGAAGGCCTTTGCTATTTTCTTTTCTTGCTGTCTTCCTACACCACCACTATTTTTTTTTCTATGAATCATATCTTCACCAAAATAGTTGCTTAGACTGTCTGTCTAGTGGGAACAGAAAGCTGGCTAGGTAGTCCCGGAGTTGACGCAGTCCTTGTAAGTCTTCTGCAGGAAACCAGGAATACATTGTTCTCACTCCCTTTATATATGCATACTAGTCCAAAGCAGAAGGGGAGAGGAAGACCAGAGAACCTGACTCTGCTGTCCACTGTTCTCTTGGCTCCTCTAATGTGTGTCTACCTAGTTTCAAATAGCAGAAGCCCCAACAGTTATCATAAAGTTATCTAGGATACCTTCAAAAGCATTACCACACATGAATTTCATGGGATATCCAAACAGATCTAGAACTTTTCAAAAGACTCTGATTAGGGTAAATTCTCATCAGGCAATATTTTTTTAGGAGTAGACTTCATTATTAAGAAACAACTATCATCCACTGCTGGCACCTACCAATATTTCCATCTGATAAACAACTTGCAATATTCTTAAGGTCAAACAAATGTCAGCAATGATACAAAATAAGTACAGTGATCTCCCATTTATTGGCAGGGAGATATTATCTATGGGGTAAAAACATCCGTACTCCACTTGCTTTTTCTATGAATACAGCTTTAACAAAAGTAGAATTTTTCCACTAATTAATTAAATCCATTCTTTGTCATAATAATCTCTTCCTGAAATAACATTAAAAATGAAATAAAAGATTATTACTTATAGAAAGTAACTTTTTAAAGATTTTATATATTTTAGGGAGAGGAGAGAGAGAGAGAACAAGGAGGTGGAAGTGGGGGAATAGAAGGGGGTAGTGGGAGAGGGAAAAATAGACTGAGCAGGAATCCTGATGCAGGCTTGATCCTAGGACTTGGAGGTCATGACCTGAGCTGAAGGCAACTTCAGCTTAACCTTAACCAACTGAACCATCCAGGCACCCCTAGAAAGTATTTGCAGCAAATCACTAAACTTTCTTCATGGTTTTTATCTGTCTCCTAACAAACTTTACTGATTGGAAATTTCTTGCTTAAAGACTTAGGTGTCTCAGGGGTGCCTGGGTGGCTCAGTCAGTTAAGTATCTGACTCTTGATTTTGGCTCGGGTCATTATCTCAGAGTCCTGAGATTGAGCCCCGCATCAGGCTCTGCACTCAGCCTGGAATCTGCTTGTCCCTCTCCCTCTGTTCCTCTTCCTGCTCCCTCGCTCTCTCTCAAATAAATAAATGAATAAAATATTTAAAAAAAACAAAGGCTTAGGTCTCTCATAAGAATAAAGAAAATCAAAATTAAAAATTTACTCACAGCTTCCAAATTTTAGTGGGCAGGCATGTGCATCCATAGGGAAGTCCTCCAAATGCATTGGACACTCAGCTCTCACCGTCAGCCTTATCAATTAAGGAAAACAGAAGACATAAACAAGAGCCCTATAGATTAGACACTTACTGATAAATACGACCAGGATGTTATTATCTATAGCAAATATATTAAGAAAAGCAAGAGAGGCAGGCACAAACTGCAGCATGATACTGAGCTGTTAACCAAAAGATCTAAAAGGAATTATTTACAACAATGATTGGATTCTATCCATTTGTTTGTTTTGAGAAAATAGGTATGATTTTGTATGATGGGCAAGCATTTGTGATATTTCCCAAGACAAGCATCATTACCTAATCTACCTAGGCCACCTAGACCCAGAAAATCTTTGGAGACTAAAACTAGATGTAAGCAAATAAATACTTGGATAAAGACTTGGTGGAGTAGAAGACATGGAGAGAAGAGGATGTCTCCTCTCCTCAGGGCAGCTCTCCCCATCGCCTTCCTTAAAACAGCACCGGTCCCCATAAAACAACAAAGGAACAGGCAAAGGAGAGTCTGTGGGTGATTTCACTATATTCCAACCATTTCATTTTATACAAATTTACTGCCTAATGGAAGGCGGACTCTGCTAGTCTTCTCTTTAGTCCCTATCTTCAGTTCTATTTACATTTTGAAAAAGGGTAAAGAAAATAATTCACTGAAATATATTTGATTTTGTTTGGTGGAATTATGAGGGAATTTATACCAAATTCCTCACATGGTTTTTATAAAATATATTTACCCATATTATTAAGTAGCTCAAGAAATGTGGTAGGGATGGCTTTATAGCCAGTAAACTCATTAAGTGATTAAAGCAAATATGAAATGTGCAAATTAATGATCAACTTGCATTTTGAAATCAAAATATTAAGGACAGTGATGATGTATTAGCAAAGGTGGTGATAAGTTTAGGAGATGGGCAGTAACAGGCTAGTTACTGATGAAGAACATTACATGCATCAGAAAGTAAGAACTGATCAACTTTTCAATAGGTGCAAATCCTGCCCCAGAATATTGCCAGCTGGGAGGAACAAATACTGAACTTAGGCTCAAAAACAAGTGTAGGGTGTTTTATAAGGGGAGGATGTTTCAAGTTTCACTTATAAATGGGTCCTACTTGGATGATCTGGAAAGGTCTCAACAGGTCTCCTCCACTGATCCTCCATTTTCTCTCTCTCTCTCTCTTTTTTTTTTTGAGATTTGTCATTCTTTAATTCTATTAAATATCTATTAGTTGAGTCCAACATCTGAAGCGGCTCTTGAGGCATTATTTCCTTTCTTTTTCATTTGGATATTTTGTATAAAAAGGTAGAAATTCCGGCAGCTTTCTTCAAAAGCAAAGGATCACTATATTCCCACACTAAACAAAACCCACCAAGTCTAGGGTTTTGCCTCCATTACCTTTTTGTGCCAAAGGAATACTTGGACAGTCTGAACTACCAAGTACTGTCCAGATCTACAAAAACAACATTCTAACAAGTCTCTTGAGGATGAAATAACTTTTCCCTTAAGAATGAGTTGTGGACAATTTTTAATTGCTTACAAATTAGGAATATTTTAAACATTTTTTCTTTAAAAATATTAACAACGTTTTTTGATTCATGTTTGCTTCATTGAACCATAAATGAAGATACCTAGCTGCCAGGTTTTCCAATAATCTCAAAATGGGAGAAATATTTGTAAAGCAGAAATATCTCTCTCTATCTATCTATAACTCATACATATAAATATTCTTCAACTTAAACAAAATTAAGAATACTTATATTCTCATTCTAACAATGTTATTATAAATTCATATACTTCTCCTAAATGTATACTTCCACATGATTCTACGGTTTTTATGACACTTGAACTGTTCTAATTTTTTTGGATTTTTCTCCTTCTTTTTAAGTAGAAACATTTTTGGATACATACCTTGAGATAGCTTCTAGAAATCTGATCTAGACCTTATTGGGATGCAGGAATATATGAGGTTAGTAGTAGGGGGAAGAAGTTCCTCATATTGAATTAGAGCATGTTGGAGAGATACTTGAGATATATCACTTAATATACATTATAAACTCCCCCCCCACTTTATCTAATCATTTTACTTAATGCTTTAATACTTGCATTAAGACTTCAGTTGGTTTATTTTTCATAGCGGAGTAATTATTAAGGTTGAAAAAGAGGGCAAACAGGAAACCAGATGCTCCACTGTGGCCCACCAGCTTCATGGCCACATATATATGGAAGAGAAAGAAGTACAGAAAGAATCACAGATAGAAATGAAGTCATCTTTACCTCATGGTGTACAACAAGGTGCCATCCTCTGTGATCCTCAGGAGTTTGTTTGGCATGGTCATGTTGTGTGCCACTGACTTCTTTCCATTGTGAAAAAAGGTATCTGGAGTCCAGATCTTACTTGCCATTAGGTTATTCAACCGGAGAACTGTCATGGGTCCTTTAAATTTTAATCTTTCATCCTTCCAGCTTTGACGGAAAAATACATCTATTGTATATTCCTAGGTAATTTTGGAAAATGGCAGAGTTCACTAAGCTGTATTTTGCAATGCAAATAGCTTACACAGACAATGCTTATTTTTTGCAACTTTAAAAGCAAAATATGAGCTAGGTGATGTTTTCAGAAGTAAACTTGTGGTCGCCTGTACATACTGGTTTCAGGTGAATCAGTGGTCAGCATAATCATTTTTGAAAATATCTAAAGTGTCTGAAATATTTCTTGGTCAGAAAAATTCCACAACTATCTCCTCAGATATGTGAAAAGAAAATCATGCCCTACTCCCTACACCCCTACCACACTAGCACTCAAAAAAATAGAATACAGTACACATTAAAACAAAGCTCACCCTGGAGCTTACTACATATATATGTTTAAATGTTTAAATTAGATAATGACAGCTACAAAGATAGAGCATAGTCTTTTGGGGGGCCCTTCCACAGTCTGAAAACCTCACAGTCAATTTCAAATCATCCATGGTTCTAATACTAGCGTGATAACCCCATCTCCTTTTTGGCTAAGTAAAAAAAAAAATTTTTTTTGTTTACAGATAATGTATATAGACTTTAAATTTTTCACAACAAAGAAGATTATGAAAATAATCTGTTTCACTGTTAATTGGGATCTTCGCCAAAAAAAAAAAATGTAGAATATGAGGGTGTGTGTGTGTGTGTGAGTGTGTATCTGAGTATATGTGTGTATAAGACACATGAGAAATGTGTGAAGCTCATCATCATTCACAGCCAGGGAATCTATTTATTTGAATAAACACAGCATTCCTTATGGCAATACCCAGAGACAAACATCTGCTAATCTGAAAACAAGCAATGTGACTTACCAGCTCCTAAAACAGAAAAGGGTAATATCCATCTTCCTTGCAGCACTTGCTACACTGACACTAAATTTGGAACTTAATGGTTTGAAATAAAGATTACCACATTCTCCATTAATCTTAGCATGCTCCAAACTGGAAGGAAGACTAACTTGAAAACATCATGCTACATTTTCTTAATCCCCTAAACTCTGATGCATTAGAAAGCTGTTGTTTGGTTTTTTTTTTTTAATCTTATACATATCATCTTTAGAACATGCATAAAAAATAATATCTGTGTCTAGGCATTTTGTGCATGAGCTTAACTACCTGTCTTTTTCTCAGGCTTTATGTAAGATTAGGTAAAGATTGGATAAAGGTTTATCCTTCTGCCACACGTTTGATATAGCTGAGCCCTTCTGATCCAGTAACTAGTATTATCATTGGATAGTTTACAGTGTACCAGGCATAGTGCTAAATGTCGATTGAGATAGCAGCAACAAGGAAGTGTAACATGATGCCAGTTTATATTTATGGGCAAGAGAAACTACCTTGTTTGTTGTTTAGGTAATTTTCTGTGTCTGGAAGTGTGAGGTGAAAACGCACTGAGATACAAGAGATAGGAATTTACATACCAGGAACCATTTGTTAAGCATCTCTAAATTTAGCAGAGGGAGAAACTGTTTAAACTTGGATGCTGTAAGGAAAACTCATGGAGTAAGATGGGCATACAATGATATTTTCCATGAGGAGAGAGATGGGGAGGGAGCCTATAGACTACATTGGGAAGTGATTCAGAGTAGCAGTGCTTGCCAGGGAAGCAAATGGATGGATTTACCCTGAGCTGTGTGTGTTCTCTTCTCTCGACGACAGGATTACGAGATAGGGATATGATAATCAGGATATTTCTATTACTCAGGAATCAGCCACATAAGCTCTATTTTCTGTACAACTGAACTACTTTAGCCTGTCAAACAGTAGAGGGAATAGTCACTTGTAAATCAAGATGCCCAACTGACCATATTCCTATGAACCCCAAAATTTTATTTTGTTCATTTGTTTACTTGCTCCAAGGAGATTTTTGAAAATGAAATAAATGTCAAATATTTTAAAAACCTTAAAATATACTTATTATCAAGTCATAATAGATACACCCCAAAGTCAATGATTCCAAAAATTATGTCAAAACTTGCCAAATTCCTCATGTTTATGTATTTGTCATGTTTACAACCAGCTTTACTTACTGGTGCTAAATGGCAGACATTGAAATCCCCAAATTCATTTATGATATTCTCCCTTCAAATACTGTACTGGCCACACAAGCAGGCACACACACACCCTGCAAAAGTAACTGGATAAGCTTTCATTTCCATGTTCCCTTCAGCTAGAAGTGGAAATGAAAACTGAAATAAAAACACTTGATAATGATCAGATACTGTCTAACCAAGAGTGTAAGTATTTGGTCTCCCATTTTCTGAGAACTGCCCCTGCAACATTGCCATGGTAGTACCCGGAGGTTCTCTGCATGACCTCACCCTGGGGGTCATAGCGCACTAGGCTGACATGGGCCAGAGCTCCCTCTTCAAGAAACTGGAATAAGAGGAGGAGAGCAGAGCCATAACGTGACGGTTATGGATATAAGTTCTACCCCTGCTAACTGGAGCTAAATTGTTTGTCTGCCAGATGTGTAACTTCAGGTCATTTTCTGACCTTTCTAAACTCCAGTTTCCACTCTATAAAGTGGGGATCATGCAGTAGTGATTTCACTTGCCTATTGTGAGAAGTGAGTTAATAATGCAAGTGAACAGCTTGCCAGAATGTCTGAAACATGGGAAGTTCTCGGTAAACATTAGAAGTTATTTGTCTCCCCATTTCTTTGCTTTAGCAACACAAATTTCTATCAGATTCCGATGTAGCTGGGAATGAGAAAAGTTGCTCTTTGTTTGGACTGGTAGCAGGATAGGAAACCTCAGGAAAGTGAGGTGCTCATAACCAAGCAAAGTAAAATCAGAAGGCAAAGGAAAAGACCCTACAGAACACTGTCTGAACAAGTAGGAAGCTCTGGCGAAGATGTTGTTCAAGGTTCAGCGTGCCAGCCCCCACCATTCAAGTGAGATGTCTCTCCACGGTCCCCTGTTCAATAGAGTAGGTTGCTGGAGAATGTGAGTCTTACTCTGAAGACTGGGACAAAACATCCGTTATGTTCCTAAATAAATACTGTATTGAAGTGTTCCCACTTGCACCATCTATTACCATCTGTGTCTGCTTTGACTTCATACATTTTAAGCACCATGGAAAACAGAGCTCTATGATTGTGCTGCCTGGATATTTCTGTCAGAACCTAGTGCCCTGGGAATGTGCCGTTTGATTGCCAATTAATGGTTTTTAAAATAAAGTTAAGGAGTTGTCCTAATTTTGTTTTCTATTCCAGATGAAGTCAGATGCCTTGGGAGCTGTGGAACCTCTAGGGACACACAGCCTGAGTTCAAGTTGCTACCTAGCTAGGTCACTTTCCCCCTCTGGAAAATACGGATAATGATAATGCCTAGGTAAAATCATGGTACGGGTACTAGATGAAATATGATCTATAAACCTATTAGCATGGTGCTTCACATATTGTAAGCATTCAATACTATTGAATTCTGTTATTATGGTTATCCTTATTAGATATTTTACTAGTTCTCACTTTTAAAAACTACAAAGTTTTCCTTGCCTTGAAAAATAGCTTTGTCATTGGCCTGATTTTGATAGACTCTAAATCATACTGCTCTTTATGTGTAATTCACCCATAATGTGGTTTAAATGAGTAACCTCAAATGAATTGGCCAGGTATAATTTCCACTAGCCACTCAGCATATCAGTTGTAGGCAGGGCTAATTTGGTCCTCTGACAGAACAATTCAAACATTATCTCATTCAGGAATTTTAGGCAACAGGGAGTATAACTGGCTTAGACACTCTGTTCCTTCTTCCTATCTGATATTTGACCAAAGGCCATTTATGAAAAGTAATTCACAATAATCATAGGCTTAATGATGTATCAAAAATCCCAACGTACACCTTTAGTCCAAGACAAAAAAAAAATCAGTTTTTTTAAATGACAATCTAAACCAATAACTCAAAGGTATACCAAATATTTTCAGGAGAAAATGTGCCTTTATTTGAGCACTGTCCCGTAACAACTCCTATTGAGCATCTAGCCTTTGTGAGGCAATATGAAAGATGCCAGTGATAGAGAATATTCATTTTTAATTACGATGATGATAATGATAATGAGGAGGAGGAATAATATCATTATCAGTGTGTGATGTTTGTAATGCTTCATCCCTCTCGATGTTTCCCTTTATGAGAAGAAAGTTTCACCAGTGCAAAACTTCTGAATGCTCTCTAGTCCCTCATACTTCTCTATTTAGGGAGGGGAAGAGAGAAGAATAATTTCATTTGATGGGTAAATATGGAAGGAGAAATCAATCTTGCCTATCTCAGCCTCTTCCTGCTGCACTGTCCACAAGACTCACAATTTCTGATGCTTTCCATGCTAGAAGTTTTATATGGACAGTCTCTGCCCTAACAGAGGGAGGCCAAAGTCTTGCCAGGTGACTGGGTGGGTTAATCTGACTGATTCTGATATTTATTCTCTGAAAACTCACGTATCTACAGATATATACCACCTTCTGCAGGACCATAATTATTAGTAATAAAGATGATATTCTCACTTTCCAAATCCCTTATTCTATTATCTTATTTCTCGGAAGGTTTGGAACTCAGGAAAGAGGGTATTATTTATTGAGTCCCATAAGACTTTATGTTTTTAAAGTCAATATAGACTCCTAAACCTATCACTAAATAAGTAGTAATTCAACACTTACTGTAAGCCAGCAATGTGCTGATACTGTGAGGGATGTGAAACAAATGTCTTTACATTTTTTTGGCGTTACTTTAGGAAAATAAGACATTTATATAAGAGAAATAACTTCACAAAGCAGTGTTATAATGAGGCCAAAAGCTAAGTTGTTATTTTACAGTCAATAAATGTGACTAGAATACAGAAAGGGAAACTTAATCCATTATCGGATTAATAAAAAAAGGTTTCCATTAAGCTTTTGGGTCTTGATTTGGGCCTTTATGGAAATGTAGGATTCAGATGGTTGGGAAATAGAGGGAATTTTCCATGAAGGGAACAGCATGATAAGGAGTTCAGAGACAAAAATAATAATAATTATTATTTATTGAGTGCTATCTATAAACACTTTATTTACATAGCTCATTTAAAATTCCTAACTATCTTACAAGGAGAGGCAATTATAATAATATACCAATTTTAGAGACTTTGAGGCTTACACACGTAAGTGATTTGCCCAAGGTGATGCTATTGGTAGTGGTGAGGTGTGAATTCAGCCAGCCTGGATCCTAGACAAGTTCAGCTCACCTCCAAGTGGTATGGCTTCACAGAAAGTAGTACTTAAGCAAACGACTAAAGTAAATAGTCAATATTAGGAACAAATGAGGACGAATGGTAACATCATCTGTGGACTATATGAAATACAGGCAGAGGAGTTTAAATTTGACCTTAAACCTGACTGGGCTCTATTAAATGTTCTTAATTAGAAAAGTAGCATGAGAGAATAGTGTTGTAAGACAGAGTTCCAACATGGGAGAATCACAAGAGGTCCTCAGAGTGATCAGTTTAGCAAAAAATAGTGTATAACAATATTTCAAGAAAGTGAACTACAGATCAACCACTGTAATAAGTTGCCAAAGGAATAAATCCACAATTATGGCTAATTCTTATATCTCTATTTCTTGCATAGTAATAATGGCTGACATACATTGAGTGCTTCCTATATGCTAAGAACTTTTAAATGCTTTTCATGTATGAATTTATTTAATACTTGTGATAACCCCATGAGGTATTATCATCACTCCCATCTCACACATGAAGAAAACCCCATGAGGTATTATCATCACTCCCATCTTACACATGAAGAAACTGAGGCAAAGAGATATTAAGGAACTTCCCCAACAATACAGCTTTATAAGCGCAGAACGTGGGATTATAAACCAAGGCAGCATTCTGGTTCGGAAATCTGTATTCTTACCTACCACTCTCTTATGCTCTGCTGATTTTAATTGGCATAGTCACTACATTTCATAACCTGTGTTAAGATCTAAACTATCTAATTATCCTGATACAGCATTTCCCAGTGTTTGACTCACAGAGTACTAGCTCTACAGAATGTCAACAGGTATCGCATAAAAGGTTTTGGACAAATATGATTGGAAAACACTAGATTAAATGTAAACAGGTTTCCTTACTTCAGGACTTGTCAGAGATTTTACTCTGCCAAAGTGGGTACACTTGAGAATTTCCACACTTTGAGAAATGCTGGTCCAAACTGGTATTTTCTGTAACTTTTATTCTCAAACTATTATGAAGTCAGAGGACTTTTATGTACAGATGGTGTCAACAAAAAAGCATTTTAAGAATAATATTCAATAAATATATCTTTGAAATATTTCAGAACGGTGTGTCTTCATGGCCTCTTTATGATTTTTTGATTATATAGGAGCTTGGCTATTATGAGTACACAAATATTACAACAGAGCTCTACTCTTTTACCAATTCCCATCAAATAGAAGAGAAATTCATGTAACTTATTGGGTTGGGAAAAGAAAGAACAGGTATGTATTAATTTTATTTTCATTCTTGGTACTAATTTAATGAATTTCTTTTGCAGTGAAGCTGAACATTTCCCATCGGTGTGTTTAACTATTTCTCTGTCTAATTCTGGTCAAGTATTCACTCAGCTTTTACACTCACATCCCCTTTTTAGCCAAGAATAATTCAGAAATCATGATGTTCATGGCTATTCTATATGAGTGCTGGTTATCTTGAGACCTAGCATCTTTGAATCAACATGCCCTCCTAAATAAAATGTAAGGCAGATCATACTATTTGGCTTACAGAACATAAACCAAGGCGAAGCAATCATTTCAGGGATGGAAAAAAAGAAGTCTGCAGTGGTTGATATCATAAATAGGTTTGGTCTGGAAAGTAAGTGGGTATTGTCTATTATATAAATTTTATGTATTAGTATATATTACATATTATGCATACAGAAAGACAAAAAGGTATAGCCAAGCTATTTCGAGTTGCTCTCTAAATACCTGGTCTGTAATTTCCTTTCAAAAGTTAAATTTAGAAAATATACCAAGAAAACCAAAAACGCAGTGTCACTTACCATATCATGGTCTGAAACAGGTCCAAAACTGGTGACGAAGATGTCGGTCTTCACTTCAGTTACACGCTCTGATGAAGCAGGAAATTGGGACAGTGAATGTCTACCAACAGTCCTTATTAGATCTCACTACCACATACTCACACCCAAATGGGAAATTTATTGGCTTTGATTAGCTATTTCTAAAATTGGTCCACTGTGTAGTCCTGATAATTTACTGCTTACACATGAAATTTCACAGTTAATATTTTTCAATGGAGAACAGAGCCTAAATATGCCACTTTGGGAGGCAGACTTTATGAAGTCAGCTGCTGCTTAATGAATTCCTCAAGAATGGGCACAATTTCCTAAATGATACCAAGCCACTTCACATTGTAATAAAAAAATATGTTAGCATATGGGTGTCATTTAAGCTTAAATATTCTTACAGAGCTCACCAGATCCTCCAGGTACTTAGGATACTCTTGGGAAGTATATAGTATACTGTGGCAAGCTTTATTAACTCTTTAAGGACTAAAGGGTATGTTTTGTAAATGATGCTTTCTGGCACTAAATCATAACTGAATTATCCAAATTACTCCCTGGGAAAAAGCTGACAACCTATATAAATATTTTCAATTTTGAGGATAAGAAGAATATATTATGGCACAGCAAAAGTTCATTTAATAAACTCCATTTCAAGTTCAATGTGATTTTATTTTATTAGTCTCTGAGGCATATATATCAACCAATAAAACATATTCATTGTAGTCTGGTGACAACACAGGCATTTTCAAGGAAATTCAGTCACTCTCCCCCCCCCAAAAAAAATGATAGAAAAATGTTGCTTTCACAAAAGGACACAATTTGTTTAGAGGTGAGAATGAAAAGGATGGCTTTGTAATTTTAAACTGTAGCTCTGAGAAATAATGGTCCAGTATCTTAAGCAATTCATTTTATTTATCAGGACATTTATATCTCTGATGTAGGGCATTAAAAAGATGATCCAATATATGCAGTAATGAATTCTTTTGAAAATCAAGAATTTTATCTCTCAGCAATTCACCTGTAAACAGTTAATACTTTCAGTATAAATTTCTCTCAAGAAGGTCTTGTTATATACTGTCCATAATGTGTACTACAAATGAGAATATAATTTGGAGGTAGAGATAATCCCTTCGATAACCAATACAATATTTTTTGGCTCATTTCCCTCCCCCCCCCTTTCTTTCTTTTCTTCCTTTTTTTTCTAACAATTTCATTGGCTCCAAAAATGCTTAAATAAGCCCCTTGACGTAAGAATCGTCTGAGATTTACTCTTTAAAAACTTGAAAATGGAGGACATAGTTTGAAAGAAAGAAAATAGAGCTGTGTTTTTAGATCTCACTTCCTTCCAACGTCAGTGTTAATATTCTACGGCAACTATACAGCTTGAAAGGAACAGCCGTTAGCAATGTCTTAGCTGGAGTAACCATTGGTTTCTTCTGGCTGTCTCCATTCTCTCCCCTTCTGCAGTCAGTTTCCTAGTGCTTACATCTCTCTTTCTCTTCTGCACCCTCTCTCCATATGTATTCTTTACTCGACTAACTCTTTTTCTTAAACATCTGCTATTTCTTAAGAATCCATCTAGAGCTCACACTTTATTAGAATGCCAGGACTGACTTTCAATTAAAACAATAATAAAAAGAAACTGCATGCTATCTATTCCCAAAAGCTAGGATTTATCTTATTAATTGAGCTCATTTTTGTCCTTTCTCTTTCAGCATTTTCCTTTCTAGTTCAAGCACAGCAGACTTTGATATGAAAAAAACATGCACTTATTGCCATGAAAAAGGCACAAAAAGAGCAGATAATAGAGAATTGGGCCTGTTTTCATCCTAAGTCCTCGTGTCCCAAGGTATGCTCCTTATTGGAAATAATTTTGATTCTTATTATTTACATAGATTATTTTTTTGCAATTAAAAGCACCCTATATTATGTGATCAAATTAATATCTGTATTTTCTTTCTACATAAATCTTGAAATAGTTGGGTCCTCCTGTTATTTTATTTACTTTTCTAAGTGGTTGACTCAACCTAATTTTGTTTCTAAGGTTGAGTTTTCATTCTCTGCAGATTATAAACTGTGGGACTTACGGTGACTATCTTATAGATCTGGGTAACATCTACAGAATTAAAGTTATGTACATTCTTTCATTTTTATTTTTGTGGCAGGGATCTACTATTAAGTGCATGTTCATTTGGGAAATAGGTATGAATATTTGCATAGAAATAGGTCTGCATATTTGCAAGTGCTTGGCAGTGTAGGGCAGCTTTCCTGAACTCCTTTATCACCATTATCTATTTCTTGATTGTGGGGAGGGCATAATTTCTGCACTTCAAGGTAACTCCGCAAGGTAGCTAGCTTTACAAAAACTGGCTTAGCAGATGTTTTAGGAGCAACCAATCTGTTTTATCTATCATGATAAAGTGCTCTAAAGAAGTGAGATATCCACTTGCCAAATATATGGGCTATTTCCCTCTGCCATTTTTAAATTGTTAGTAAATGATGATGCTACCTAACTAACAAACTATAAAGACCAAAAAACCTATTTATAAAGATTACTGTACCAATAAAATAGAATGTAGAGCATGGTTAAGTTTATACACATTTATTGCCACACATAATTTTTAGTGTGCCATATAGAAAGATTAGGCATAAAGGCAAAGCAGTTCACACAAATGGCTATAATCACATTTTAAAAGTCTGTTTCTTTAATCCTTTATCTATCCTTGCCCCTAAGTATATTTACCATAGCAGTTCATCATCTTCAAGTGCTTGACCTTATTTTCTACTAGTTATCTCCCTCTGATATTTCCCAAAAGTCACCATTTTAATATTCCAAGGCATGTACCCTGACTGAAAGCCCTCACCTGAGTCCTTCAGATGACCTTTTCACCACATACTCTAATCATACAGATATTCTTAAAGAGTTTCTGATTTTTGCTCTCTGTTCATTCTGTTTCTCCTCCAAACATATTCACAAACCTTACGGTTAAGGTAGAAAAATGTCTAAGTCACCAAACTGAAGGTTGCCTGGTGGGGGTGGGGAAGGTGCGGGGACACTCAACTACTAAGTGGAAGAGGTGGGTCATGGCACCAGAAGAGGAAGGAGGAGGGCGAAATAAGATCCAGGAAACCATCTGGACCTTGGGATAAGATAATTAGAGAAAGGGAACAACACTTTCTGTATTTTTCCCTCTAATATATTTTCCTTGCCACATACCCAAACAGTTTTCTTTGATTTGTCATCAGCTGTTTGTGAGTGGCCAGTTTCCATTGCTGAAAAATTCTGCTTATTATGTCTGTCTCTGGAAGACTCATCACGAAAATTAGCATGCCAGTGTCTCGAAGAAATCATGTTTTAAATAAATGTGATCAACCTTGTTTACCCCCATATTTCCCAAACTTATCTGAGAATGCTATTATAAAATGTTATAAAAGCTTTATGGTAAACATAAGGCTAATGTAATTTATCATGTTGTTTATTTAATTTTTTTAAACTTGATAATATGTTTGGAAATTTAAAAAGAAATTGAAAAAAATTAACCCCCCCAGAATACCTTCATTCACATAAATCTGCTAATATCTTGATGTATTCTTTTCCTTCTTTTTTTCTATTTAAGTGATTATCCTCAAACCACATTCTCATTCAGTTGAGTACAATTTCAGTGACAAGAAATAAGTTCTTTTGACCAAAAGTATGTCGTTCACTATAGCTCACTAGCAATTTAGTGATACGTGAAGTCTTTCTTTCTTTCTTTCTTTCTTTCTTTCTTTCTTTCTTTCTTTCTTTCTTTCTTTCTTTCTTTCTTTTTAAATTAATTTATTTTTATTAACAGATAACGTATTATTTGTTTCAGGGGTACAGGTCTGTGATTCAACAGTCTTACACAATTCATAGCATTCACCATAGCACATACCCTCCCCATTCTTTAGACAGAAGATTTATAATTCAGAGTACAAAGGTTCAAGATTGAGGACTGTTATGAATGTACTTTAGTCAAATTGTAAAAAATGACATGGTTAACTTGCCTTTTCAGCAAAGAAATGATGATCTGAAATCAAGACCTCTTTAGGTCTAGGACCAGGGTTAAATGGAAGATATGCTCATACATAGGGGCTTTGACTGATATCTAAGAGAACTGTTGAGGAAACTTCTTTTTCCCAATTCTGGGAAAATTTAGTCTTTTCCCCTCCTTTCCAACTTGAAATCCCCATAAATCCCCATGAAGGGGAGAAATAAATAAATAATTAATTAATTTTAGGGAGTTATTTATTACTTAAGGAATTATCTATTATTTAAGGAATATTAGATCATTAAAATCCAAATTGCATGCTCTAATACCAGACTTTATTGACTCAGCACTGGACTCCAAAGTGTTATTAGAAATATCTAGAAAGTGGGGCGTCTGGGTGGCTCAGTTGGTTAAGCGACTGCCTTTGGCTCAGGTCATGATCCTGGAGGGCCGGGATCGAGTCCCGCATCGGGCTCCCTGCTCAGCAGGGAGTCTGCTTCTCCCTCTGACCCTCTTTCCTCTCGTGCTCTCTATCTCTCATTCTCTCTCTCTCTCTCAAATAAATAAATAAAATCTTTTTTTAAAAAAAGAAATATCTAGAAAGTACTCAAGGCCTTTCTAGGGATCACATGAGGAAAAGTGAAAATACTTTATATTTCAAAATATTCTATTTAAGACCATACAGTGTGAGTCAGGAACTTCTAATGAAGTTCTGTTAGAGTGATTTTATAGTTAGCCAAAGTTAAACAAGAATGAACCCCTTATGTAACTAGGAAATTTTCTGAAAATGGAAATCAATTAAAATAACTCAGTTGGAGGAAATATTCAAAGAGATTAATTAGCAAATAATTTTTAAAGTATTTTCTTCACAATAATCCTTCCCTGTCCATTATAAAAAAAAAAAATCAACTGTCTTTAAACCTTGTATAAATTTATATACATGGTCAAGTGTCACAGGGATAATCATGGAATAGTTGTGTAAAATGAGATTATAATGATGGTGATGATGATTATTATAGTGATTTGGGACATCTTAAAATAGTACATCAATGTAAATAAAATTTCTGGTGATAAATAAACTAATTAAAATCAGTCTTTAAAGAAGCATATCCTTCAAAGATATACTTTATATACATATATAAATGCTTTATGTGCTTTATATATATGATTTATATATATGTATGTTTTATATATACACAAATATATATCTATATATACACACACACTATATATACACACACATTTATGTACATATACTGTATTATGTACTCTATAGCTGTTAGACAGTAGTAAATCTGTTTTTACCAGAGATTTCTTACAATGTTGATATCCTGCTGATAAGTATTGAAATAACAGATGTTTTGAAGTGATAATTCAAAAAGATGATTAGTGCTTGAGGCAGAAATGAGAAAAGCAGTATAGTGTAGTAAATAATAAGCACATTGGATTAAAAGTCAAAACACTCAGATTTTAACTTGATTCTCCTGGAGAACAAGCTGTGTGATTTTAGGTACAATCCTTTAATCTCTTTGAGCCTGTTTTTTCGCCTTTTCAGTGAAGAAAGAACACCTGCACAGTTGACTACATCACACTAGAGTAAGGGTGGAATAAGATTTGATGCCAAAAACACTTTGAGATGTATTTGTTGGGTATATTAATTTAACCAACAAATGTTTACTGAGCATTTTCTATATGATAGACAGGCACTGTTCTAAGTAATAGTAATGCATTGGTGAACAAAAATGCAAATGTTCCTATTCTTTAACACATCTTACAGTCTTGGGGAAAACTTATTTTAGATAGATTAGAAACATTAAGATAGATAAATAGATGATAGATTAGACACACAGATTGGTAGATGATAGGAAGGTGACAGATATAATTCCACATATAGTTATATACAAACATACACAAATTATACTAATTCATTTCAGATCACTATAAATGCTCTGAAAGAATGTCTTTTGAATGGAGACCTCAATGATGAGAAAAATTCAGGGATGAGCAGAAAGGGAAAGACAATTAACTGAGGAGAGGGAAGAACAAGATCTGAGGTGAGAGTAAATGTGTGATGTTTAAGAAACAGAAAGTCCAGGGGTGGCTCAGTTGGTTAAGCATCTGACTTTGGCTCAGGTCATGATCCCAGGGTCCTGGGATTGAGCCTTGCATTGGGCTCCCTGCTCAGTGGAGAGTCTGTTTTCTCCTCTCCTTCTGCCCTTCGCTCACTTGTGCTCTCTCTCTCTCTCAAATAAATAAAATCTTTAAAAAAAGAAACAGAAAGTCCAATAATATATCTGGAGTCTGGTGATGCCGATGATAATGGTACAAGGTGACAATCCAGATGCAAGTGGGGCAACACCTAAAGAGCTTTGTGCATTTCACTAAGCAGTTGACCTTTATTCTAATGCAGTAAGAAGCCTTTGGGTAATGAAGTGAAATGGTGTTACTTGCAGTTTAAGAAGATAGCTGATGCTGTGTGAATAATGCATTGTAAGAGTGTAATTAAAAAATGGAATAGGGAATCAACAATGAAGAATTATAGGTGTTGTTTTATTAGGAATGCCTATCACAACAATTTATTTAATATGGTATTGACCATATTTTCACTGGAAATGCTGTCTACTGAGGAACTCGGAGTAACATTCACTAGGCCCTGTTGTATGGACTTATAACTTATGAAGGAGGTTTATTGCCTCCTTTAAGTTACTTTCTATCTATTAATTTACAGAGGCAGTCACTGTATGGAGACTAAATGGACTAACATTAGTCATCATAATAAAGTATATCTTAAAACCCCACTTGGAAATGGTCCTGTTTGGAAATTGAAAATATTCTGGGCTCCCTACATCTCCTGGATTGGACAATGTTTCAACTCCTTGCCAGTCTGCCTGGGGCAACATTTTTGCTCCCTGTCCTTCATTTCCATTCCCTAAATTCTTTAAAATAATTGGCAACTTTCCCTAACTGATATGTAGAGCTACTTAATTGTGGCTATGTTCAGCTACTAAATCTGGATATGGGGTAGAAACCCACATTTCGAGGTGTCTAACCAATCCCTGATCCTTTTGTGTCTTCAGATTCCAAGTACTCAAATGATACAAGCATCTTCTAGGGGAATTAAAAAAAAAAGTAAATTTTACTGTAGCAGAGATTAATCTCATTTCCATTTGAAATTTCCCTCCCTCCCTCCTTAGGTTATAAGCAATTTCTATTGGGAGGGGGTAACCTATAGAAAAGAATATGATGGCTGTGTTGGAGGAATGGGTTTCTTTTGGTCTATATAAATCTTGATCAAAATTGTATAACCTGTAATAGCTTTGAGGCGTCATACTTCCTGTTCCCATTACAGCATTTTAGTTACATAAGACTAACACTATAGCAATCTTTGGAGGAATATGGCAACCACTTAGGACTTTGTTTTCTCTTAAGTTTTCCAAAATGGCAGTTTCTCATCTCAGAAACACTACAACATTATTTTTCAAGTAAGGAATTCAGATTCTACCTGAAAAAAAAAATCATCTACAGAAAACATTTAAAAAATATCCTACATTTGTTCTAGAATCAAGACAGGAAATGAAAACTATAAAAAGTTAAAAAGTAACTGCACAGAAAATAAACTGCAGCTGTTTACTAATAATTTGGTCTTTATAACTTGAGCATAGTCTCAGTGGCTACATTTTACCCCAGGAAATTCTTGGCACTGATCAGTCGATGATTTATATATAACAGGAAAAGATGAGAGTAGAAAGTTTCTAAACATGCTACAACATTCCTTTGGGTATCCAACTTGGATTCATTAGACAAGCTGGCTTCAGGAGCTGACTAGAGATCTCAGCCAGTAAAGGTTAAAAGGTGTTCTCTGTTCATTTTAACAATTCCTCTTGGGTTTTTGGTAACTGCTTTTTCTCAAAACTTCAACTGAATTATGGAATGTCTAGATATAGTATTTCTGTGGAAATGGATTACATTATGCCAGAGTCTGAGTATCTGCTCCACACTTTGCATTAAAAGCTCCAGATAAAGCTACAGCAAATTCAGAATGAAGGATTCCAGAGTCAAATTTCAAAAGATAATATTAAAGCCATGATCTGGTAAAGTAAATATAACACCACTTCCACCAACAAAAAATATTAGATGAATCTAACCTTTTAAATTTTTTTGGATATTGTTAGTAATTTAGAATCTTTTTATTCTGCCAAAAGCCATCACATTGTCCTCTTAATATCTCATTCTCTTAATTTTTGAAATTCTGGCTGTTTAATAGAAATATAAAATATGTGTGTTAACTTCAGTTGAACATGAATAAAATGGTTGCCTCTGATCTCAGCATCACACAGGATACAAATAAAAATAATAATTATAATAAAATAATAAATATATAAATTATAAATTAATAATTTTTAAAATTACATGAATATTGGATGCCTTATAATCCTGAGATAGAACAAAGCTGAATTTTGTAAAAGAATTAAATGATGCTTTCTCTATCCCCTAGTCACCTAAATTTTACAAAGTTACACAAAATTTCCAAAAAGTTAATCTGCTTTTTTTCCAGAGCACTTAGTTTTCCACCTTTACTTATTTTGATGTAAAAAAACAAAACCCCATAATGGAAGATCCCAAGCTAAGTCCCCAGGGAGTCAACACCACTTTGCCAGTTACATGCATATCCAACCGGGTCACTGTGCTTAGCTGGAGACGTTTACAACTTGAAGCTGAGATCTCGTGCAATGATTGGGCTAAAGTAAGTCTCAAAGGTCTTATATAGAATTACAAATCCAAAGCTGGGAAAATTAGGAAGATAAGCAGAAAGTCTGCTTTGCAGTATGATTGTCTGTTAAGCATTATGTTAGTGCTAAAATAATGAGAGAGAAAACCACAGTTATACTCCACTTATAAATATTCATCTAATACATTCAAGTAAAATATGACACAAATAAATAAAAACCCTAACTCTATAGACTTACAGGAAAAAGAAGAAAATCTTAACTAAATATCTGTTAAGGGTGTGGTAGGGATAAATAAAGTCCATTTCTACCTACATTCCTATGTACTCATTTCCTTATTTACCTCCATCCACCTGGGTTTGTTGCATGATGAGTATGCATTCACTCTCTTTCCTTTACCATCTTCATCTTTATGGTTGATGATAAAATCTTTGAGAGGCATCCATCATCCTATATATTATTTATCGAGATTAAACTAAAGGCAATATTTAGAAATTTAGAATAATATTTCCAGAAAGCAGGGAGGGAGAGAGTGAAAAGTTCTGTAGTCCCTTGAAAATGTGGCTCAACCAAGATCTCATTCCTTTGGCACTATCCTGTTTGAGTTCTATTTAAAAATGGTTTACCCTAATCAGTTTTCCAAGTAGTAAAATAAAATTGTTTATAGAAGAAAAGGTCTTTTGTGAGCAAGACGCTTAAGAAGAAGCCTGTGAACAGGAGGAAGGGCAACCCCTCAGCCTGGCAGTATGTTCCAGACAATAAACTGTACACATCAACCCAGCTCACCCTGGCATTTTGTCATATCATCCATAAAGTGTAGCCCGTACATAAGGCTGGGCCAAAGGGAAGGGTAAGATGTCACTGGAAGGGCATTACTTATCCTTAAAAACCTGAAACCTCCCTTCAGAGTTAAGTTTGGGACCTGCGTTTCTAGGTCGTTTTTACCCAACCTAGAGTGCAGGGGGAACCAATGTGATGGTGGCCGAAATTTAACTTAGATGGTTGCAGTTCAGGGGTTGTATCATTTAGCTGTTTAGGAAGTTGGAGAAAATTCAAGCTTCTTTAGTATATTTTATTTAGTATATTTCAATCACAGTCAATAAGGAGAAACCTTCGGAAAATGAATTGTCTCAGAATGTGCTTGGTTTGGTTCTCATTTAAAATAGAAAAGGAATCTTGATTCAAGGAACATCTGAGGCTACGCATCCTTAGAACACAGATCCCTCTCTTTTACCATTTTCTATATTGCTCTCCTTCACCTTCTCACTTCCCTCTCCTTATTTTCAATGCCCCCTTTTGCTCACTTTTCTTCTCTAACCTTTCCTTTCCTATCTTGCCATTCTTTCTGGCTTTTACCTTTTCCCCTCCCCCAACCATTTTATTCTTCTGTACTGATCAGGCTTTAGGCAAAAACCTTTCAGAAACATTGTTTAGTGCCTGGTTGCAAGGAAGAAGTGGCCCTCTACACCTTGCCCCCAAAAAAGAGATTTTTAAACGAGAATGAATTCCACAATTTCTGACAATTTTGATTTGTATTTTCTAGCTACTGATTATTTCAATTCAAGTCTATTTAAAGTTTCCTTCATTAACTTTGTATTTAAAATATGAACATGGCCAAATTATTGTTCTCTCTCATTCCTGAATAGAGTACATTACATCATTAGAATTCCACACACAGTATTTCTTTTCATGTGTTCTATCAAAAAAAAAAAAAAAAAAAAAAAGAAAGAAAGAAAAAGAAAAAAGTCCCTTCTCGGATATCTCTATGTTATCCTTTCATTTCCATCTTCTCAGGATTGCTCTCTGGGCTCTGAAAAGGTAAAGTTTTTAAATAGTGTAACAATATCTGCAAACTGATTTCTATCATCTAGGTGAACCAAGTTACATATTTTGTAATATTTTGTTTCTTAGTTTTTGGACCCAGGGTGTGTATCTCCAAAGAGTATTGCTATGCCTTTGGGTGGCAGTGTGTTTTTCTGAAAAACAGGTCATGATGAATTTGCACATAAAGAATTTCTTCCATTAGTCTCGAGTCTCAACTTATCACATTTCTATACCTTCTGAGGACATTCAGAATAAAATATCCTTGCCTTCTGCATAACGTTATTCTTTTTATAAAACCAGACTTTTGTCATAACAGAGAAGAGAGTGGGCCCATTTCTCTTGCAAGAGATTATCTCAGTGGTGATCAGGAAGCTGTTAAGAGGAAACTTTTACCCTCTTATACTAATGATAATCTTTCAAGTATTTGCTTTACATGGGCTTTTCATCTATGAAAATGCGTAGATAAAAAAGTAAATGGATCATGTAACAACAACAACAAGAAGAAGAAAGGTCCATTTCTGCAATGGAGATCTACTGGAATGTATGTCATACTTAGCAGAAATCTATGGAAAGAAATGAAATTAAATAACTACAGAGACAGATTTATTCAACAATTTCAGTTTATAATATCCAGAAAGCATGGTGGTAATATTTTTTTTTAATTCTGTAGCTGATTATGCTTTTGAAAACACCTAAAAACTGTATTTAATATTTTAAGGTGTAGTTTTCTAAAGACGGAGAGACATTCTCAAAATGTACATAAAAATATTGATGACTCTGGAGATACATGTAATAAACACATGTTAGTATATCCCTCAAGGTTTAAAGACGCACTCCAAAAAATTTAACAAAAATTAAGTTAGTATTAAAGCTTCTTCAGAACAGTCAAATTTATCAGATTTAATTGTATGTAGTACATTCCAGGATGATACATAAAATAGAAACAGAGGTAAATATTTGAGCTACTTTTTAATTTGTTTTGTCTACCATATCCTCAAAATCACTGTTTCCAGGAATCATAGATATCAGAAAAGTCATCTTTAGCAAAGATTAAAGTATATCTATTCTCTTACATTTTCTTGAGTCAAATTCTCTATTCTCATGGCACATTATATCCATTTCAATTAAAAAGAATATACTTAGACTACATTTGGCCAACTACTATCTCTGTTCTTTAACTACATGTCTATTTTTCTTATTTTGGGGGAGTAAATAGAAATTAAAAGTAGATTCTACCAAAATAGTAATGTTGCAGGTTGAATCAATGCAGTTGTTTCTGTTAACAGATCTCGCATTATCTCAATTCTTGAAAATTAGCTTTTCAACTCATTCTTAGTCTATATTACACATCCTCAAGTTTTGTGGCTCTCCAAAGTCCAGGTGTGCAGATGAGAAGTAGGTAAAATGCTTCCTGCTTACACTACATTTGATTAAAGAGTTAACATACACATTTATTTAAGAATTATTATATATAATTAAATGTAAAGGAGCAGTCCTGGGTTTGTTACTTATACTCCAAACAACAATACAACTGATCATTAAAGTGTGTGCCTGTGTGTGTGTGTGTTTAAAATTTTTAACAAACTGAAAATTATGCATAGAGCTTATAGAGGATACTCCTATTTACATGTTAAAGTATTAAAAGGGATTTCCTAAACTAGAATGAAAACAATGTTTCCTAGATGCATTATAAAATTCTGTTGATTTAGTAAGGATTGATATCATGGAGTGGGAAGTAGGGGAATCAGTTGCATGCCCATTAGTACTCTAGAAAGCCTTACTTTTTAAAAGTTATATTGCTATCTTGTTTCTTCTTTTTGTGCATTCCTTCCCTACCTACAGTCTTTGTAATTTATTTCAAATTTTATGAATTAAGAACAATTTTCTTGAAGCCACTTTAGAAGTTTAGATATGCACAAATATTATTGTAATACATCACATACCCAAGTCATGCATTCCATTTTATGACCGATACATTTTGTTCCTTAAGATTTTTTTTCTCAGAAGGTACTAAAGGAACACTAGGTGGAATTCAAACCTGAAGGAATTTGTATAGCATGTCCAAGAATGGATGTTTGAAATTGACAAGAAAGGACACCTGGTAAGGCCTCTGACGTATATTTGAGTTGTGTCTTTGACAAAGCAGTTCCCCTTAAACCTCTGAGACACTAATGGTGTTTGGCAGTCTCAAAACAGACCTATGATCCACATCCATGTGATTACGCTACCCAAAATATTGAGGAAAAGAAAAAGACTTTAAATCCATGTTATCATTCAGTTCTAAAATCAAAATTTGGAGTCTTAACCTTCTTATTTTTTGTATATATTTTCTAAGTGAAGAAGAGATGATTTTCTTAATATCACCATTTAATTGCAATTTAAATATTGCTATTAAGTAGTTTTTAACAAATGCTTCAGAGAAGATGCATTAGCTATAGTTAGGAATCACAGATTCTCACCTTGGTTTCCTGTGTGACTTTAAACAATAATTTATTTCCTTGCTTCCCTTGTTTTAGTCTTAGATCAATATTTTGTTTTGGCTTTATTAGTCTCTGTTTAACTAAATAAAATTGATTGATTATCTTATTCAAATGTTATTTAAATAAGTGAGTAATGTCTAGCACTATTTACTCTTATTGTTATAAATATTGTATTATTAAGTGCTTTTTTCTTTCTAAGTAGAAACCCATTAGTGTAACTAATTAATTGGTATACAAAGAAAAACAAATTTTTACATAGAAAATTAGGGTTTAAGTTTAAATGCATGGTTAAAAAAAATTACCATCTATCTCATTCACCTTTTATCCCAGAGTTGGTGCTAATCTAATGCAAAACAGTGGATCAATATGTAATATTCCAAAATAAATGTTTACAGCATTAGGCTCAGAGATAATCTACTTGAATTCAATGTAAACATAGCAATGCCAAATGAAGTAGATGCAGTCTTTGGGCTGGAAGGGAGAATATTATCTTCATTTTTTCTCTGGATAATCAAATCATTGCACAGAAAACAGTATGACTGCCAAGTAAATAACATTTTTTATGTAATTATGAGATGTTTGTATTTGCCTTTTACTACATATAGGTATGTGCACAAAATTACCATAGTAAATTGAATTAACATTAAGCAATCTATTAAAAATAGGATTAGTCCTTAAACTACATGCTGCCATTCTTATTACTTTACCATTTAAAAGGAAAGCAAGGCTTCATTAGTAAAGATTTGATACTGTTCTCTATAAGAATAATAATAACACAATAATGCAACCCACCTCCCAATCCTGGTCTCAGACGATTGTCATAACCATCTAGGAGTCGGTCCAAAATCCTGGTGAAGACAGTGGTGTTGTCTTTAAGTTCATCTTGTAATGAGGGTTGTCCATAGCTGAAAAAAATATAAAGGCAGGTAACAATATAAATTATTCAATTTTTTTTTAATTAAAACCCTTTCCCAAATAAAGCCTTCCCTAGATTTTCCTATCTCCTTTTCTATTGAATTTTAATTTGAAAATTCCTTCTGGCAAAGAAAAAAAAAGTCATATTTTAATTTTTACCATTTTCTCATATTTGTTATCATGCATGATAAGCTCTTTATTCTAATATTTCTAACTATGGAAGGAAAATTACAGGAAATGAGTTCTGTCTCTGCATGTGTAAATCTCAGCATGTATACAATTCTAAAATGCATGTTTTCTCTGGGCAAGAATGTTAATACACGCTAGGGAGAAAAAAAATCTGGCAAACTTCTTCCCAAATAAAAAAAATATGTATTTATGAGTTATCAAATTAGTAGTTTTGCTTTCATTTAATTTAACGTGTAGCATTAGCCTAAGATTTCACCTACCAACATACACTTCCTTCATCCACTTTATATATATATATATATATATATTTGTTTTTTTTATGTTCTTTTAGGATATTTAGATGAGAAAAATAGTTAAAACTTGTTTCTTAGGATAATTATAGTTTCAAATCAGTGTGCAATTTCCATTCTCAAGTTTTATGAACCAATTTTTACAGTGTGTCTATTCAACCTCTAATTAATTGAATTCTCGTCATTTCAGTATTAGAAGTAAAAGATACCTTGAAAAAAATATGGTCCAATATTCTTAATTTATAGTTTACTGACCTGTAGTGTGGGATTAGCGTTTTGTTTAAGAAAACACAGCAATCTGTGAGCAGAGCTTGAACTAGAACCCTGTTTTCTTCAACTTTTAGTCTAAAAACTTTAATCCTATTCTTCTATAATTCTTCTTTCTATTTGCAGGTATAGTTTTTACCCCTTACCATTATGAGTCTTAGAGTTTCAACCACATAGTGACCACAGTTCAAATATTGTATATTTCTTCTTATCAATCACATTATCATTTATGGTCATTGAATCATATTTTACGTAATGATTAGGAAGACACCTCCAAAATCCTTTGAGAGAAAAGTTTATTTTTTATCTCAGTGGATCACACTCACTGATATATTTCAATGATAGCTCTGACCTTGAGTAAAAAAAAAAAATGAATACAGAGTGTAAACTAAGAAATGCCACAAAAATATCACTTTCATACTCTCTGTTTAATATGCTTTTGTTTCACTCTTGTGTGTTTATATTACTGATCAATGTAAAAAAATAGTAACATCTGAAACCAGGATTCACTTATTTGACAGGAACAAGAAATATAATGAAAGTATCATTTCAAAAACAAACAGTATTTTTAAAAAGGTAATTACTTTTATATTGGCAAAGCTCAATGGCCATTTTTCTGATAAAATTTTAGTTTAAAAATTAAAGCTATTATAACTAAAAGCTATTCAGGATGTTAAATATATGAAATGCAACTCTATGGAATAATTTTCCATTCTCCTAAATTCAACATTAATACCACACAGATTGACGGTTTACTCTCCTTTGGCAAAATTAAACATCTTACTAGTTTTTGAAATCAAATTTTCACTGAGCTCTGTGTCTTCCAGGATGTCTCATTAGCAGATGATACCAGTAAAGCAAAGATAGTTGTCTAAATGCAATTATTTATAAAAACTCGTCACAAAACGAACTGCCATGCATGCATCTTTCAAGGATATAGGAAGGTCATCTTGATAAAGGTGGAAAAGAAATGCCAGTACACTTTAAGTTGTGAGGAGGGCCTGATCAAGTAGTCTAAGGAAGAAAGCAGCAAAATAAGAAGGGGTAAAGATGAGATGGGGTGAGTGACAGAGCACAATTCGATTCTGGATACAATTCCTAGAATATGCAGTTGTCTGTTACCTTTTCCTGCATTTTCTCTGTGTTGAAGCTTATACCAAATTCAGGAAAAGCTTTCATCCCCAGTTTTATCTTCTAAATGTCATTTCCACCAATTGTATGCATCAGAATTCAAATGCCAAAAGAGACTTTTCTGTCCCTCCCAGAAAACTAGTTCTGCTATCCCAACTGGAATAGTGATCTTTATTTCCTGTGATTTTCTAATCAGATTATTCTTCATCTCTTCTTCTAATTTACTATGTCCAGTTATAACTGTCAGAGAATAACCCCAGGATAAAGATCAAGATTGTTTATTGCTCTTAAACACTTATGCCAATGTAAGGTTTCCTAAACTGAATATATAATTTGAAGAGAAATGTCAGTTACAGTACCTGATTTTGATTCCATATGAACCACTATATAATAAAACACTGTGCACTAACTCCATCTACAGGTCATTACAATAGTAACACTTCATATAATTTTTCAAAAGCAATGGAGAACATTTAACTCCTCAGATTAAGAGTATCTGGCAATAGTGAATCTCCTCTTCATCTGGTAGTCATTATTTACCACACACAACAGCAAAAAATAAAAACAGACAACTTCTCAATTAAAAAAATCCTCCTAAATTCATATCTTTCCAGATTATTCTTTCTCTCCACCTTAACTTGTTAAGAGTTCACTTTCCATTACATCTTGAAGAACCTTAGGTTTTTTTAATATGTCTAAGACTTTCTTAAGGGCCACAGGAGTAGACCATGCAAGAAGTATTAAAGCAGATAAAGAAGAATCTAAAATATTTGGTCACTTATATCACTGCTACTATAATATGTTTATATGCTTGATTTGATCATTAGCAGATTTTTGAGTATGGTTAAGCCTATTATTACATTTTTCTCATAACTTGTCCCCACAATAGTTACGCTTAAATAGAGAAGTTCGATTTTATGTAATGTTCTTAAATATTTGTTAGGTGTATTATACCTCTATTGATTATACAAAGAATGGTTTCAAAACATAATATGCACACACATTTATAGAGACTTAGGACTTTCGAATTACAAATATTATTTTAAACTTTCCATTTTGATACAGTCACAAGTTACTCTATGATCTTTACATTTGGCTAGAAATTTTCTTGTTGGAAAATCAACTCATAGAGTATGCCGACATTAATTGGGGTAACTTTCTCTCTGAATTAGGAAACCACATATTTCATTCAGTTACAACTGAACAGTGAAAAGTTCAATTTAAGACTTAAATGTTGAATTAATACATTCCTTAAACAAAAACGTGTTAAGTGTATTCTAACCATCATGCAAATAAGATGGCTATTTTTTTATACTGCTCTTCTTTATTCTTAGTTGGGATTTTATTGCCATTAAGTTTTTTGAATTCCCTTAGTCATGAATTCATCCAAGGACAATTTTCTTCCCCATGAAAGAATAAATGAAAAGTTACAGAAATTCTCATGCAGATTTAAAATAAAGTGTCCCCACCTTCTTCCAGTCAATGTGCTCAGAAGGAGGGTCCAGGCCCAAAGATAGTCAGAGAGACCCGGACTTTTCTTCATCGCGGGCTTGTGCAGCTGAAAAGTAGAACAAGTAGAGATCAATGTCTCTTGCAAGAAACATCAGGTTTATAACCACTAGGGCTGACTGAGGCAGTTCAGATGAATGCTTTGAAGTCAGGAAATGACCTCACTAGGATATGACACCTCATTGGAAGCAATGGAAACCTGGACCATCCATTCTCCACTTTCCCTTCCATTTCTCCATTCAGAAATATATCAGTGTCTTAATTTCTCCTGTAAAAGAATACAAGTTGAAATGCTTTCAGGTGACAATATTGCTCAACATAAAAACTGTGAGTTTTTTTTCCCTGTAGGTTTTATATTTCCAATATAGTGTGAATTACTCTCTTCTTATTGTTTATCATTTGAAAATTTTGACCTTTCTGATTGGAGTTTCCCCACCTGAACTGTGCATTGAAATTTTTAAGCTGGTGTCTATAACGGGGAAAGCATGTTTTGGAGCTGAGATGGGGTAGGTTAATATGCTTCAATGACTGAATTCATCTTTGAATTCTGGATGTACCTTGATTTCAGAAGCAACTGCATTTATCTTAAAAAAAATAGGAAACACACTGTTGAATGCTGAAGTCGTGCTTATATTCTCTGCCTGTGATTGCCTTGTTAAATATGCTCACTAATGTTTCTGTGAGGCTAAAGGACACACTTTACAGTCAAGCCATGTGCTGATCTCTCTCATACACACAAACCACCCTCACGTAAGTGCATACAAACATGCCCACACATATCTTTTAAGCCCTCTTATATTCTGCCAGGTTGCTGCTAGAAAATGTTTCATCTCAAGCAGATGGAAGCTGGAGTGCTTTGCTTTGCATGAATACGGGAATCTTTTTTCCCTCTTAGGTAAAGTGCAATCAATCACCATCTGATTGTTGAATTTTAGACTTGATAGTGGGATGCTGAAGGAAAGGAAGAGTATGGAAAGCTTAGAGAATTTCAAAAAAATTATGATTTATTTGTGGTGTCAATTTTTAAAAATCGGTGTACTACCTGGTTAAGGAGCAGATATGGTAACACTTTATTTAATGTGCTACAATTAATGGCAGTTATAACATGAGAAATGTTAAGGGTATTTATTAGCACTTCCCTGAATCTATACTCCTTAGTACAGTCAGTGATTAATGGATTGCATGTCTTTTAAAGCATGTTTTTCATTGACCACTCTATGGTTTAATGTGGTATGCCTTTAAGTACATCTACACAAATGCTTTCCACACTCTTGGGGATCATTTATATCAGTAAAAACCATTACAAACAGGCATGTAAGCAATGAAACATAATTAATGTGTTTAGAGTGAAATGGTCTAGATCTACAGATAAGAGCTGTGAGCTTTATAGTTTTTACTTAATTTAGTCACTGGTTTTGGCATGGATGACAAGAAATACTGGATAAATATCATTATGTTAAAATATTGCATCTAAATTGCACAGTTATAATTCATCCTTGCATTAATCTTCAACATCTGTTATGAAGGAAAAGCAACTTTCTCTTACCCTCTTAATAATTATTGGTCTTTATATATATATTTAAAAAAAGGTGATTCCTGAAGGGGTAAATGAAACAAAACAAAATCCCAAAATAAGGTACCATAGCTTTTTGTCCTCCTCTGGCATTTTAAAGAGAAAAACAAACCTATCATGGCACTTGAGTTGTTGAGTAAGAAAGTTTCTTGCAAATACAAGCATAATAGTTTAAAAGAAATGCTATGCTGCCTCCTTACCCTTTTCCACCTTCCACCTTCCCCCACCAGACACACACCCTCCAAACACCCATATCCCATGCTATCCATATTAAATGATAAGTTGAGTTTTTCATGTTCAGAACCAGAAAGACCCCTACACCAGAGGGCATTTTAGCAGCGTCCACTGGAAAGGAGAAAAGAGTCATTTTTGCAGCCAGAATGTGAGAGTGCCTTCCCTAGGTTGGAACCTTAAGACAGGCTTTCTGTCCCAGCATCTGAACTTTAGAGGATGCCCCCCAAAGCCCCTCCCCAGCTCATCCCAGCTCCCTCTTGAAAAAAAAAAAAAGGAATCAAAACAACATGTCACCACCCACCCCGCGGAATAAATTCATATCTGCCTAAGAAAGGGGGAAAGAAAAGAAGAGATACAGAGGGGGGAAAAATAATGCTTCTATATTGCTGCGGTTTTCACCCTGAAAGAAAAACCTTCGTTGTTTCTACCTGCTATGGGATCAGGCTCTTGTCCTGTTCCCTTTTTCTCTTTTTTTCTCTAGCATTCCAGTCTCTCCAGCTAGGAAAAGCCACGTTCAAAGCTCAGTGTGTAGCGGTCCGAAGCCGCACTTACCTCGGGCCCCCTCTGGGCACAGGATCGCTCAAGACCCGGGAAAAGTGTGCGAGAGAAAATCGCGGAGAGCCTGGAGCCAGCGCGAGTCCGCGAGTCCGGGCGCGCCGGGAGCAGAGGGGCGTCCTCGCTCTGCCTCTCACTCACTCGGTCTGAGCCATCATGGACTCTGCGTGCTCCTTTGCTGAAGATTTCACACCCAAATTTGCTTCCCAGTATCCGATCTGCAGCTATACAACAAAAGATTTCTCTTTACCAAGACAGTAGTAATACGTCCCAGGGCAAACCGGATGTGAAATAGGCGGTGACTTCATGCCAGAGAGATTTTATTTTAGAAAGGAAGGTGGTACCAGCCTCTGGATCTGGAGACCAATCCGCCCATTTTTTATATGCAGCACAATTTAACTTGCACCGCTCTGGCCCTAATCCCCTTCTCTCTGGCTGCGGAGTCAAATCCTTCTACAATCTGCTGCAAGCTTTCCTTTTTTTTTTTTTTTTTTTTTGTGGGGGAGTAGGAATGGGGGAGAAAAGGGTAGAAAGGGTTAGAGACCTAGGGACGCCCCTCAGAATCACACTTTCAATTCATGAACACTATTTTAAGGTGTGCCCATTAAAAAAATAACTGATCAGTGTAACTAGTCCAGCTTTGATCAAAGATTCAACCACTGCATGCATCTGAATGAATGCAGGGATCTGCAGGGTTGCACATGTGGAGAGCCACTGTCCTCTCGCCTGCCTCCCTCGCACGGACTCCCACACACATGTCTGAGTCCCTGTGTCTTGCGGAGTCACGAATGATGAGGGATGGCGGAGAAGAGTTCTGGCCAGTAGGGAATTGGCCCCCAGGCTTCGAGGCTTTCGCACTTTCACAGGTTGTGAGTGCTTTCCACCTCCCGCCCCCCTTCGTCAGTAGCTTAGAGGGCAGCAAGAAACGCGCTCCGGAACCGGGTTTTTAATCTCTGGAGGCAACTGTTTATGTTTTGAAGGAGAAAACACAGGCTCCTTTAAATAAGAATTGTGCTGGGTTCCCAGGACGAGGAGTATTTAACTTTAAATAAATCACTCAGATCATTTCTAGGTTTGAGAGTCATATCTCCATTTCCGGAATCATTCCCTTGCCTCGAACTCCATCATTCTCTGGATTAGGAAAATGGAGAGAGGGGGGGAGAGAAGATTAACAAAAAGATTTTAGAAGTCAGGACAAAACTGTCTTCTACTTTTTTTTTTTCCCCCTGCCCTCTTCTATTACCCTCTCTGGTGACTCTCCACCCACGAATAATTATACACTTAGGGAAGGAGGGTGTGTTTCAACATCAATCTAACTAAATTTCCAAGGAACCAGGGGCAACAGTAGTTCTCTCTTCGGATTTTGTGAATGGGTGTTTGTAGCACAGAGGAGATGGGTGCTTTCTTTCTTTTCTTTTTTTTTTTTAGATGGGTGCTTTCTGAAATGGCCTGAAGCTCTGGAAACTCCCTTCAGTACTTGGGCCAGACTAGGTAGGAGGCGCTGAAAAGATAAAGTGCCTCCAGGTAATTCTTTTGTTGACTAAATTCTGAAATTTGAGCTCCCTAGTCATTTTGCCCAAGAAGACTTCTAGCAGAGGAGACTTTTTTTTTTATAGGGGCGGAGCTTGGCAAAGTAAAGAAAAACCTAAATGGCCAGTCTAATACCACGCACTGTTTTTTGAGGCTATAAGCCTTCCCTGACCTTGTGCTGCAATGCAACCAGCTTAGGTGGTTAAAACTTAGGACAAGTGATCGAAAATAAACCTATCCTATTGAAAAAAACAAGGAAAATAAAATTGATGACCACATTCAGAATCGGGCTTGGTAATCATGAAATCATTTTGAAAGGGAAATGTTATTGGGAAAAGATTTTAGAAATAAATCTTCAAGGAAGAGAGATTTGAAGATCATCTTACGTTGCCTACTCTGTTTAGATAGGACAAAGGTCAATGTATTCTTAAAGATATCCATTGAGGATCATCACAGCTTCCCTATATGACATTACTCAATTTTTATTTACTTATGTACTTACACATTAATTCACTTACTTATTGAGCAGTTCTGAGAATAAAACTCACTTCAGTAAAGTTCTGAAACCCTGGGTTAACAATTAGAAAATACTGTTTTCTTACCTGACAATATAAAATGCAATTCCATAGTTTTGTTTTGATTCAACAAAGACTGATAGTCCTAGAAATGTAATCTTTTCATCTTTTTTTTCCTCCCGGTAAAACTGTCACAGCTCCTATTCTCCTCTGCAAATGGGAATAACTTTATATCCTATATCTAATACCATACAACAAATCACTTTACTCATTGTTTTTTTTTTTCAATCACAGTTACTGAAACGTTATCATTTGCACAATACTCTCTGAGAACAATGTCAATCACATCTTTCTTCAGATTAAATGTTATGTGACTATCCAACAGGATACAACTGCACAGCATTTCCATACATTTTAAAACAATAAATATTTATAAATAATTATTGGGTTTATCTTAAAACTATAGTGCACATATGGAAATGGCAATGTCCATACTATGATCCTCTAAGTAAAACAAAGCAGTTTTTACTAGATGATATATGTATGATTTGTTTTGGGACATATTTTTTTCTAAGATTTTATTTATCCATTTGACAGAGAGAGAGAGAGAACACAAGCAGGTGGAGCAACAGACTGAGGGAGAGGGAGAAGCAGGCTCCCCACCAAGCAGGGAGCCCGATGTGGGGCTTGATCCCAGGACCCTGGGATCATGACCTGAGCCGAAGGCAGACACTTAACTGACTGAGCCACCCAGGTGCCCCAGGACACATGTTTTTAATAAATGAATTTAATAAATAAATTGTGGCCGTTTAAAACACTGATAATTTTACTACTCCAAAAATAGCAATTGCAATTCTAAATTATCAGTGTGTTTATTATTTCCCATCAAGGTATCATTAACATATGCATATAATACCAAGGAATAAATATAAGAAATAATATAAGAAATTAATGGCAAGGAAATAATTACTTTATGTTGTCTTGTTATATTGAATCTTTTAGATAATTGGTGACACTCTTGTTTTTTCTCCTACCTAGGGGAATAAATCCCTTCAAAGTGTGTGTGCATCTGATTGAAGTAAGTTTTTGAAATAGTAATAACCATGATATTTAATATTCTTAAAGTGTTTACTTGGTGCCAAGTAATGTACTAAGAAATTTCCATAAACCATTTATTTTAATTCACAAAACATGTCTGTGAGAGATAGTCTTAATATACCTGCTTTACAAATCATTCAATAAATTAGGGATTAGAGAGAGTGAGAGATTTTCCAAAGGTCACGTAGGTAGGGAATGTTCATGCTAGAATGCAAACCCAGATCTTCTGACTTCAAAGCTTATTTCCTTAACCACCCTTCTACATTACTTTATTTCCTTAATTACTATACAGTTGTAAGGTTATGTTAAAATCTGTTTTATTCATCTTATATCTATGTTTACCATCTTCATATCAGTTACATAAAACCTACCTCTGAACATTTTTTAAAAATATTTGTTCGGGGGGTGCCTGGGTGGCTCAGTTGGTTAAGCGACTGCCTTTGGCTCAGGTCATAATCCTGGAGTCCGGGGATCGAGTCCCGCATCGGGCTCCCTGCTTGGGGGGAGTCTACTTCTCCCTCTGACCCTCCTCCCTCTCATGCTCTCTATCATTCTCTCTCTCTCTCTCAATAAATAAATAAAAATCTTTAAAAAGAATATTTGTTCGGGACAAGATTCTTTCTTTTGCTGGTTTGGTGCATCAAACGGCAACACAGTGTCAGGCTTACTTACTTTAGTGTTTCAGAGGTTTCTGCTATTTTCCTTCTTATGAGGCCACTCCCTCAAAGGACCTCCAAACCATCACTGGTTGTAGGCAGAAGGGATTTGAGGTCAAACCTAGGACCACAGATCCTGGGGAGGCCTAATAGCTCTATTTCCAGTGTTGTAGTCTGGTACATTTTGCTTTTTCTGTCAATTTTAAATGGCAGGAAGCCCTGACCTAATTGAAGAAGTGGTACTGATTCTTTTCAACAAAAATGTTTTTACTTTCTCCAACTAAATGTGAACCACATGAGAAAAAAAGTAGCAAGAGTGTTCTCATTAATTCAGTGTGGCTTTTTATCATTTACAAAATAATTTGGGGTGAGGGAGAAGAAGAAGTAAAAATAATGAGATATCAAATAAGTGTCAACTGAAATCTAGAATAAAGTGGTCTTTTTAATGTCTTTGCATGGCTTAGATATGTATGCTGAAAGTACATTTTAACATGTAGGAAACATGGTTATCAATCTGCAACAATAAATGTACAGGTTGCAGTTAAACATGATGCCACCTACATTTATTTATATATACACTTGGGTATTAAAATGGAATTTTTTTTAAGTTTTTTTTTTTTTTTTGACAGAGAGCGAGAGAGGGAACACAAGCGGGGGGAGTGGGAGAGGGAGAAGCAGACTCCCGGCTGAGCAGGGAGCCCCATGTGGGGCTCCATCCCAGGACCCTAGGATCATGACCTGAGCTGAAGGCAGACGCTTAAGGACTGAGCCACCCAGACGTCCCTAAAATGGAATTTTTATACTCACTAAACTAGGCCCCCTTTTCTAATTTCCCTATTTATCATACAGACCATCTTGCTAATGAACTATATGAGCACATCCAGAGGGCTATACCTTCTATTCTAATTGGTATTGAAATAATAGCTCAGTGGGAAAAAGAACTTTGATTTAAGTAATAGAGTACTTTTTGTACCTTCACCTAGACACCTTTGTCATCTGGGTTACTTAGACAAATTCTTTTTTCCCATGCTAGAAGGCTAGTTTGACATCTTAGCATAGTGAGAGACAGGGTATGTATAATAGAAACAAAATCAAGATTTTCTCATATTTGACTCATAAATGTTTGTCACTCTAAAGGGATTTAGAGATTGTCTGCCCCAACCAATTTAACAGATCAAAGTTATGTAAGGAAAAACCTGTGATCTTTGTAGTAGAACCTGGGTTAGCATGGCACACATGGATATATATCTGAAGTCATTGGTATCAAATAGCTTCATGACCCCTGGTATATTGCTGAACTTTTCTGAACCGCATTTTCTGAAGATTTAAAATGAGGTAATGTTATGGGCACCTGGGTGGCACAGTAGGTTAAGTGACGGACTCCTGGTTTCCGCTCAGGTCATGATCTCAGGGTTGTGAAATCAAGCTCCATATGGGGCTCCATGCTCAGCGCAGAGTCTGCTTCAGATTCTCTCCTTCTGCTCCTCCCACTCATGCACGCTCTAAAATAAATAAATACGTCTTTTAAAAAAAATAAATGAAATGAGGTAATTTTACCTCATTTGCTGATTGTGGCATTATATGGGAAAACAAATGTGAGACACATAGTCCTCTTGCATACACCTAGGAGGTATCCAATGAATGCCACTTTCCTTCACTCTCTTTTATCTCAGTGTGAATTCATTATTTTTCAAGCATTGTAACACATTCTGCACAGCATCTTCATATAACTCACAATAGTGATTCTATTGTCCCTATTACATATTAAGATTTAACTGAAACACAGAACTCCCATTATTGGCCAAGATGCCACAACAAACTGGCTTACATGCCAGGCTTAATCCTAGGCCCATATTCTTATCTCTAAGGTGTTCTGAGAAGAAGAATGCTTCTCACTACACCTGCCTTGGACATTGAATATTTAACATACACTCTAAACCAGGAAATTTGGAGTAAGCTCCAAGACAGAACCAACCACAGCGCATGCTTCAACCACAGCTTCTACAGTCAGCCACAGACCCCCCCCTCCAAGGGACATTTTACAATGTTTTCCCATAAGATTTAAGAAAAATGCAACTAATACCTTTTAGGAATAAAACATATATGTGAGAGCCAGACTCTTTTTAATAGTCACGTAAGTAGGACAGTACCCAGTTTTCTTGTGGCAGTTTTCAGTTTATCAGCAACTCACGTGTAACCCAGATTCACCCATTTTCTTTCAACATCTTTTCTTTTCACAGATGTCAAACACATCAACCCAGCCAAGAAAATGCAGATTTACTCAGAGTTCAGAGGAATGATAATAAGCTGATAGTTTTAAGAATTATTATTTTCAAATATCATGTATCAATAATTTTCAAAACTTTGAGAAGATTTTAGACTCTAGATTCCATTAGCAATGTGAAGACTGCAATGCAAGTCAGGAGAGAGGTAAGAAAATGAGCATAGTCTATTAAAATGTTGTCACAACTCTAGGGATGCCTGGGTGGCTCAGTCATTAAGCGTCTGCCTTCGGGTCAGGTCATGATCCCAGGGTCCTGGGATCAAGCCCTGCATCAGGCTCCCTGCTCGGCGGGAAGCCTGCTTCTCCCTCTCCCACTCCCCCTGCTTGTGTTCCCTCTCTTGCTGTGTCTCTCTCTGTCAAATAAATAAATAAAATCTTTAAAAAAATAAATAAATAAATAAAATGTCACAACTCTAGATTGGGTTTTTTAAATGGTATATCCTATATAACTTGAATTGAGGAAACATGCAGTCTCTATTTTTATGGTAACATTAAGCCATTCAGGATGTGTTTTCTTTGGTAAACTTCAAGTGTGTATGTGTACACATAGTCTGGGTAAACTCCTCTAACCCATTAGAATGCATATTTGCCCTTATTTTTCTCTGTTAAGGTGAACATAATGAATAGCTCTTCAATCAATATCAGTTATTAAGTGTCTAGCATACAGAAAAGAAAAAGATCTGAGTTGGGGAATCAATTTAGAAAGATTACTTATCAGAAACAGTAAAAAAAAAAAAAAAAGGCATGTTGGTACCAAGAAATTGCATTTAGTTTATGCAGAATCTTCTGACATGATAAGGATACAACTAGTTTAGAATATTTGAGGATTTCAACATGGCCTCATTATCCTGTTGGGCAGCTTCATTTACATATTTGTTTGAAATCATAAAACACAAAAAGTGACACAAACGTTAAAGCAGCATTTGAAAAAATCATTCATCATGCCCTGAATGGCCATAGGATTTGTGGAAAGGATATGAAATGGAAGGATTTACTAGAACAAAGATCAAGAATTAAGACACTAATGCCCCATCTGTTCAGTAGCTCCCAATTTTTGATGTTTACAATAATTGTGTTCTGTGGCGTCAAATGAAAATGAGTTTGTAGATATGGATGCATTTTTATTATGGTTGGTCTTGAATATATCCCAAATTATCTAATGTCCTTGTGTTAAATGTAGAACATAGAACCAATTAATTTTTTTAACTATAATTTACAACTAAACAATCTCAAACTAACTCACTTCCATTTTTGCTTATAATAACATTCACCATACTTTCCCTTGGAGAAAATTCCACAACTTCCATTTTAATTATATATATGGTCTTGGGCAGGGACAGGAGGGAACAAAAGAGTTTTAAAGATGAGTAATAATTACTCTTGAGTAATTTCATTTCTGAAACAATCAGCCCATGCATATCTCAGGAATGTGGACTGTCCCCCATAGAACTGGAGATTTAGCCCAGAAAGCATTGCTCTGGATGGGTAAAGACATACAACATCAGAAACCATATAGACCAATATCAACTTAACATAAAGGATCAAGATGACAAGTGAAGCTAGATTTACTTGTTCCACGCTTCATCTGCTTATAAAGATGACAGCACATAATTGCCTTTGAAAGATGTAAAGTGTGGTTCTGAAAGCAATAGAGCGGGCTTACTGTTCGTCACTACTCACATTTAGTATTAGAATTTCCACATAAAGTGGACCATTCTTACATTTCATTTAAGGAGGTGAGAGAATGAATTCTAAAATGCCTCCCCCTCCCCCCATAAAAGAGATTATCTCCTATTTTAGTAGCTAAAGTATACCAGAAACTGTGTTGTTTTTTTCCCCCCACATAATCTTTTCCATTGCAGTCTTGCAATAATGTTGTTCACAGAGAACCTAGGTTCAAAAGAATAGTGGACTTTCCTAGACACACCTGGTTCATAATTCAGGGCCCAGATTTGAACCCAATGAAGACATTGATTTTGTGGCTTCCAAAAACTCATGATTATAAGGTAAGTGAAGGTAAGTCCCTTCCTCATAGGCTGGGAGTAGAACTGTCATGAGAGACTCGTGAATATATTTCTGATCACAGTTTGCGGTTTGTGAAGAAATGAATTAAATTTTTAAAAATGTTTAGAACAGGGAAGCAGAATAACATATTTAAGAAAGTGCAATTTGGAGTCAGACGTTTTCTTTCTCTATCAATTACTTACTGTTCAGTCACTTAATTTTTCTGAATTTGTTTCTTTTTTTGTAATAGAGGATTAATAACTTCATTTTACATGGAATATTCATGAGATAATAGCCATAAAGTAGGTAATACATTAAAATATTTTCAACAATTGGTAACTATGGTTATTATTAACACAATCTTTACACCTTAACAATTTGTGATAACATGTAACTTTCCCTAAAACATTTCTTAGCTTTTCAAATATTAAGTTTTTATACATGGCAACCAATTAAGTTATGGCTTTGCAGGTGGACCAATTCATTCAGCCCAAATTTATTAAATATCAGATTGGCCATTTGATTTTTTTTAATCATATAGTTATTGCCTGAAGCAAGAAAGCATTGGCTTTTTCAAGGAAAGTGAATTCATTATTTCAGAGAAATTCGACTCAGCAGGTGGTAGAACATAAGACATAAAATGCTTAAGGCGGAAGCAACTGCAAGACTCAACCATAACTCCACAACAGGAGGTGAAAATTTCTCTCTATCCAACTTCTGCTCAACTATTTTGCCAATAAGACAATGTAGGTTTAGTCAAAATATAGGATGGTTTAGTATTAAAATCAGATAAAATGGAAAACAAAATAAATGGGATGAAAATTAATGAACAAATTAGAAGTTGAGAAAAATGATCTACTCTTACTACATCTTACTTTTTTTCTGACAACTGGAATAGATAGATACCCCTGAAAGAGGAAGCAGTTCAGAAATTCTAGAAGGGAACACAGAAAGGCAATTATTTCTTATGGATTCAGCAAATTCTGAATTTGAAAAGTAACTTTTACTAGACAAAGAAAGGATCAGGGACCAGTCGTGCAGAGATTCATTTTTTTATACCATGCTTTTGATTTTATTTATTTGTGTGGGAATATATGATTTTATCAAGGAGGTTCATTCCATAACAGACCATTTGAATCATATCAATATTTTAGAATTCAAATTAAACACAAATATCAACTACTCCTAGACTGAAAATCATAAAGAGCATTTTGTTTGTTTTATAATTCTTTCTATAAGCTAATTTCAGTTAAATGTATGCTTTTCTAAACTGCCAAAGTGTAATAAAGGCAGACGTCAGAAAAAATGTTTGAAAACCAGCTTCACTAGACTGCTGTTCTGTTCCTTTCCTTCATTATTAGTTCTGTGAACCATGTTAAAATATTATAGTTACTCTTTGGGTGACCTTGAGAGACTTGATACCTCTAGGAAAACTAGCTATTTCAGGGATTGAACTGTCCTAAGTTAGTCTGACAGCCATATGTTTAAATCATGATTTCAGTGCCTGGAGAAATTTTTGTCAGGCTCCCAAGCAAGTCAGCGAATTCAGGAGAATTGCCTTGTGGTTTTGGAAGAACATGGTTGGGGAAGGTCAGTCAAGGTTCAGAAGCCTTTGTCAAAGGCTTAAGGAGGACAAAAATACAAGCCCTGTTCCCAGACAAAACAGCATCAATCTCCCATTTACACTCTCATGGAAGGCCCCATAAACTAAAAAAAAAAAAAAAAAAAAAAAAAAATCCATTAGAAAATTTGCCTACCTCACCTCCCACTTTTTAAAATAAGTGTGTGATTTTGTTGTGAGCAATATATAAAAACAAAAGAAAAAAAAACAAATAGAAGAAGGGTTAATATTTTCCTTGAGAAGAGCTTGTGAGTCACCAAAAAAAGGTAAGAGAAAACCCAAATATTTTAGGACTAAATTTGTTTAGACTGTAGAGCAGTTCTTCTACTCTAATATATGGGAACAGGTAGAGAAAGTGTTTGCAATATTTGAAATTGTAATCCCCAATTTTATCATTCTTTCCCTTTGAAAAATCGTGCTAACTCTAAAGTTGCTAAACTCCTTCTCTTTTGAAGCACATTTTTTTTTTTTAAGATTTTATTTATTTATTTGATAGAGAGAGACACAGCAAGAGAGGAAACACAAGCAGGGGGAGTGAGAGAGGGAGAAGCAGGCTTCCCGCTGAGCAGGGAGCCCAATGTGGGGCTTAATCCCAGGACCCTGGGATCATGACCTGAGCCGAAGGCAGACGCTTAACAACTGAGCTACCCAGGCACCCCTCTTTTGAAGCACATTAAGACATAAAGAAAAATATAGTCTTCAGAGCTCAGCACACCAAATACCTTGCAAAACTAAAATTTTATATAAAAGTCTTAACAAAAATGACTCCTGGACAATATTAAGTAGTTTTTTGTTCATTACATTTTTATTGAAAGAAGGTTCAGTAACTATCCTTTGTATAGATCCTGATTTTTATGTAGTTTCCAAATCTAAAACCAAATCTGAGATTTCCTCATTTAACAGCACACTGTATTAAAGGACTCACTTGCTCAGGTCTACTACTTTCACTTTCTCATACCCATTTGCAAAATTCATGTCTATAATTATTACTGCCTTTGAGTTTCTAGAACTTATTTCATATAAAATCTTTACAAATATACTGAATAATCTAATCAGATTATTTTTAGAACTATTTAAGTCAATTCAAAAGTTCTTCTGAGGAGTAAATAGGAACAAAATCATCAAAATATTTTTGGGAGAAAATTCTAGGCATAGGGATTGTTCTATCAGATATAAAAATGTACATGAAGAAAATATAGTAAATAAACTAAATAGTTCTGGCCCAGATGCAGATGAAAGCTTAATGTAGGATTATCTGTAAATGCCCCTAAAATTAGAGGCATCTTAAATGTCCAAAAATAGGGAAGAAATTGAATAAATTTTAGTATATTCATATCATGAAATTATATGTAGTACTTTAAAAAATGAAGTAAATTTTGACCCATTCACATAAAATGATACTTACAGTGTATTGCTACATCAAAAAAGCAAACATATAAATAGTATGATTACTGTTTTATAAAATACATATAATAACATGACAAAATATAGGTTTGAAATGGTACACATTTCAGATACATAGAGCTGTCAGTAATGATCACACCTTTTAATTTTATCCTTTCCATATAGTATTTTTTGTGTATGTATACCTTTTGTAAAATTTTTTATAAAACAACAAAAAGAAAAAGAGAAAAGCGATATGATTTAGCTTCCTGGATACAGAAGAAATGAAACATTGACACTAACCCCAGAATTGTGACTCTAGGTTTTTTTATTGTAATTGTTATCACCCAGGAAGAGTTGGATTTTCAAAATTGCTGAGATTTCATTCACTTGTCTTAGACGTTGAAGAGGAAATGGTAGCACAGTGCTAGAAATTCATACTCACTTTCTTCATCTTCCTAATTATATAGTAATCCAGGAGTAAAACTTCCCTTCAGAAATAAGACACTTAGTTCATAATCATAGGCACTACTCCAAATGAAATGTTTATAGGTTTACTATAAACTCAACAATAAATGATTGAAAAATAAAGGCTGTCAATCAACTAAACAGACATGGTTGAGTATAAAAGACTCTGGTGCATGTTATAAATCTCAGATCATTTTATAATATTACCAGTCTGGAGACTTACAGCCACTCTTTTTCTTTCTTTCTTTCTTTTTTTTTTTTTTTTTTTTTGGTTTCAGGCAGAATTCATTTTGTCCCTGCTGGATACCCTAGGGAGCATATGTTTAAATATGTTAGCATCACATTGATGGGAACCAAAGCTCTTCACCTAGCTCTCTGCCTATAGACCTTGGAACTCTTCACTAGTCACATAATTCTCACAGTCCTATTGTTAAATGAATCACCTCCTCTTCCTTATGTTGAAGCGTGTGTAAGTTTGGCTGTGTGGTTTTCCACAACAGTTATGTAAGTAAACATCTCCAAATCCCTATTAAGCATGTTCTTTTCTCTCATTTGAAAGGTTGTCTCCCCACCCCCTGCCCCTGCCCCCTGACACACACAGCCTTAGCAAGAAGAGCAAGTTTTAAATAGAGAGTAAATTTAAATGAAACAAATTTCTTTGTTTCACTGCTAAAAAATGTACTATCATAAGTTAATGTTTATGGAAACATTAAAGAAACAGCCTCATGGTCAGGAGAGAATTATAATTCTGCTTTGCATCTTTGTGAGAAGAAGGAAAAACAATTCTTCCATATATGAATAACACTCGACTTTGGGCATCTGTTTTCTATGGGTTGAAAACCTTTCTCTCTCTCTCTCTTTTTTTTTTTTAAGATTCATTTATTTATTTGAAAGAGAGAGAGAGAGGATGGACAGGCAGAGGGAGAGGGAGAGAATCCTCAAGCAGACTCCATGCTGAGCAAGGAGATCAATGTGGGACCGAATCCCAAGACCCTGAGATCATGACCCGAGCTAAAACCAACAGTTGGATGTTTAACTAACTAAGCCACCTAGGCACCCCGAAAACCTAGCTTTCTATCTAAAGGATGAAAAGATCAGTTACTAAAACACTTCTAAGTTTAAAACTCTGATCATTACATTTATTATTAAGCTGTGGTAGATGAGATTAGCATTTCTTATTTTTCACTTAGCTAAAATAGGTTTGCCTTTCAGAAGAGTAGGTAAGTAAAGATAAAGTTGACAGTTGTGTAGTGTGGGCATGCATCTGTCTCCAGATTGGTTGTAGAAAGGATTTCCTTTTTTCTCTTGAAATCAAATGAGAGTAGATGTTGGCAGTAGGGGCTAAGTGTCCAGTCTTGGATGGGCATAAAAATGGCAGAGATGTTCTGTTCAAAACTCAATAAAAGTCCAACAGAACAGTAAAGCAGTTTCAGGGAAACATGGGTCATGTCTGAACTCAGCTAATTACTGAGCTGAGACAAGTTACTTAACTTTTTTGTATTTCCAATTTTTCATCTGAAAATTAGGAATAAGAGCCATTTTTTCTTAAGAAGCCTAAATTAGGAGGGGCGGAGCAAGATGGCGGAGGAGTAGGAGACCTGGATTTCGTCTGGTATCAGGAATTCAGCTGAGTAGGGATCAAACCATTCTGAACACCTACGAACTCAACAGGAGATCGAAGAAGAGAGTAACAACAACTCTCTGAACAGAAAAGTGACCACTTTCTGGAAGGTAGGACGTGCGGAGAAGTGAATCCAAGGCGATATTCGGGAGGATAGACGGCGGGGGAGGGGGCCTCCGTTGGCTGCTTCTGGCAAGTGATAGAGCCGCGGAGCACAAAATCGGAACTGTTAGAAGTCGGCTCTGCTGAGGGACATCGCTCCAGTGGTTAAGCGGAGGGTGGAACCCTCGCGGGACAGTGTGGTCTCAGGACCCTCGGGGTCACAGAAAGACCGGGGGTGCCTGAGTGTGACAGAGCTCCCAGGTATCGGAGCAGGGAAGCCGGCTGCAGAGACAGAAACGAGGCGCGGGATCTCAGCTAGGGGCTGCCATAAACTGTGATCCGCGGCACAGTGGGGACACTGCTCCTCCAGCAGGGACCCAACAAGCGGCAGATCCAGGGAGACTCCCCTTCCTTCCCGGGGAGGAGCGGCGCGGGAGCACACTGCAGGGATCTGCTGGGTTTGGAGACTCCACACGGGGTCGGGTGTCAGAGATAGAAACGCTCGGTCACAGGCCGGGTGAGCACGGAGTGCGGCCGGAGACCGGGGAGACGGGAGTGACTGCTTTTCTCTGGGGGCGCACTGAGGAGCGGGGCCCCGAGTTCTCGGCTCCTCCAGGTGGAGATTGAGAGGTCACCATTTTCACCCTGGTCCTCCAAAGCTGTACCGAGAGCTTGCAGGGAACAAAAGCTCCTGAGAGCAAACCGGAGCAGCTTGCTTAGCCCAGACCAACAAGGGTGGGGCAATTCCACCTCCGGCAAAGACATCTGGGAACCACGGCAACAGGCCCCTCCCCCAGAAGATCAGCACGGACAGCCAGCAAGCCAAGACCAAGTTTACCGATTAAGGAGAACGGGAGAACTCCAGTGCTAGGGGAATACTGCACATAGAATTCATGGCTTTTTTTACTATGATGCATTAGTTTTTCAAAGTTAATTTTTTTAACTGTTTTTTTTTTATTTTTCTTTTCCCCTTTTTCAACCAACATCTTATCAATCCCTTTTTTAAAAAAACATTTTTTAGGGGCGCCTGGGTGGCTCAGTCGTTAAGCGTCTGCCTTCGGCTCAGGTCATGATCCCGGGGTCCTGGGATCGAGTCCCACATCGGGCTCCCTGCTCCGCGGGAAGCCTGCTTCTCCCTCTCCCACTCCACCTGCTTGTGTTCCCTCTCTCGCTATGTCTCTCAAATAAATAAATAAAATCTTAAAAAAAGAAAAAAAAACATTTTTTATTTTTCATTTTTTTAGAGTCATATTTTATCCCTTCATAGTAGTTACCCTTATTTTTGGCATATGTATATCAGTTGTTCTCTCTTTAAAATTTTAAGATACAGTTTCTTCTAACAGATCAAAATATACCCTAAATCACTAGTGTATGGCTTGGTTCTAGTCTCCTACCTGATCACATTCTCTCCCTTTTTTTTCTTTTTTTTTTAATCTTTTTCTTTCTTTTTTCAAACAACTTATCAATTCCTTTTATAAAATCTTTTATAGTTTTTATCTTTACAGTTATCTTCCATCCTTCCATTGTATCAACCCTTATTTTGTACATATATGTCTTTCTTCCTTTAAAATTTTAGGAGACACTTTTTTCTAATAGACCAAAATACGCCCAAAATCTACTGTGTGGCACTGATCTATGCACTAGCCTGATCATATTTGATCATATTCTGTTTTTTTTGTATTGTTCTGTTTTTGTTTTTATCTTTTTCTTTTTGTGTTTTTTTTTATCTTTCTTTTCTCTTTCTTTCCCTTTCTTTTCCCCTGGTTTCAGGTCTTTTCTGATTTGTATAGAGTATATTTGCTGGGGACGTTGTTAGCCTGTTAGCATTTTGTTCTCTTATTCATCTATTCTCCTCTGGACAAAATGACAAGACAAAAAAATCACCTCAGCAAAAAGAACAAGAGGTAGTACCGTCAGCCAGGGACCTACTCAATACGGACATTAGTACGATGTCTGACCTAGAGTTCAGAATCATGACTTTAAAGATACTAGCTGGGCTTGAAAAATGTGTGGAAGTTATTATAGAAACCTTTCCTGGAGAAATAAAAGAACTAAATTCCAACCAAGTCGAAATCAAAAAGACTATTAATGAGGTACAATCAAAAATGGGGGCACTAACTGCTAGGATAAATGAGGCAGAAGAGAGAATCAGCAATATAGAAGACCAAATGATGGAAAATAAAGAGGCTGAGAAAAAGAGAGAAACAATTACAGGATCACGAGGGCAGAATTCGAGAGATAAGCAATACGATAAGACGAAACAACATTAGAATAAATGGGATCCCAGAAGAAGAAAAAGAGAGAGGGGCAGAAGGTATATCAGAGTAAATAATAGCAGAGAACTTCCCTAATGTGAGGAAGGAAAGAGGCATCAAAATCCAGGAGGCACAGAGAACCCCTCTCAAAATCAATAAAAATAGGTCAACACCCCGACATCTAATAGTAAAACTTATGAGTCTCAGAGAAAAAGAGAAAATCCTGAAAGCAGCTCGGGAGAAGAGATATGTAACCTACAATGGTAAAAATATAAGACTGGCAACAGACCTATCCAGAGAGACCTGGCAGGCCAGAAAGGACTGGCATGAGATCTTCAGAACACTAAACGAGAAAAATATGCAGCCAAGAATACTATATCGAGCTAGGCTCTCATTGAAAATTGAAGGAGAGATAAAAAGCTTCCAGGACAAACAAAAACTAAAGGAATTTGCAAACATGAAACCAGCCCTACAAGAAATATTGAAAGGGGTCCTCTAAGCAAAGAGAGAGCCTAAAAGCAGCATAGATCAGAAAAGAACACAGAAAATAGACAGTAACAGTCACCTTACAGGCAAGACAATGGCACTAAATTCATACCTTTCAATAGTTACCTTGAATGTAAATGGGCTAAATGTCCCAATCAAAAGACACAGGCTATCAGATTGGATTAAAAAACAAGACCCATCGATATGCTGTCTGCAAGAGACTCACTTTAGACCCAAAGACACCCCTACATTGAAAGTGAGGGGGTGGAAAACCATTTACCATGTTAATGGACACCAAAAGAAAGCTGGGGTGGCAATCCTTATATCAGACAAATTAGATTTTAAAAGAAAGACTGTAATAAGAGATGAAGAAGGACACAATATCCTACTTAAAGGGTCTATCCAACAAGAAGATCGAACAATTGTAAATATCTATGCCCCTAACATGGGAGCAGCCAATTATATAAGCCAATTAATAACCAAAGCGAAGGAACACATTGACAACAATACAATAATAGTGGGGGACTTTAACACCCCTCTGACTGAAATGGACAGATCATCTAAGCAAAAGATCAACAAGGAAATACAGATTTTAAATGAAACACTGGACCAAATGGACTTCACAGACATATTCAGAACATCTATCCCAAGGCAACGGAAGACACATTCTTCTCTAGTGCCCATGGAACATTCTCCAGGATTGATCACATCCTAGGTCACAAGTCAGGTCTCAACCGGTACCAAAATATTGGGATCATTCCCTGCATATTTTCAGATCACAATGCTTTGAAACTAGAACTCAATCACAAGAGGAAAGTCGGAAAGAACTCAAAGACATGGAGGCTAAAGAGCATCCTACTAAAGAATGAATGGGTCAACCAGGAAATTAAAGAAGAATTAAAAAAATTCTTGGGAACCAATGAAAATGAAAACACAACTGTTCAAAATCTTTGGGATACAGCAAAGGCAGTCCTAAGAGGAAAGTATATAGCAATACAAGCCTTTCTCAAGAAACAAAAAAGGTCTCAAATACACAACCTAACCCTACGCCTAAAGGAGCTGGAGAAAGAACAGGGAATAAAGCCTAAAGCCAGCAGGAGAAGAGAAATAATAAAGATCAGAGCAGAAATCAATGAGCCAGAAACCAAAAGAACAGTAGAACAGATCAACGAAACTAGGAGCCGGTTCTTTGAAAGAATTAACAAGATTGATAAACCCCTGGCCAGACTTATCCAAAAGAAAAGAGAAATGACCCAAATCAACAAAATCATGAATGAAAGAGGAGAGATCACAACCAACACCAAAGAAATACAAACAATTATAAGAACACACTATGAGCAACTCTATGCCAGCAAATTAGATAACCTGGAAGAAATGGGTGCATTCCTAGAGATGGATCAACTACCAAAATTGAACCAGGAAGAAATAGAAAACCTGAACAGACCTGTAACCACTAAGGAAATTGAAGCAGTCATCAAAAATCTCCCAACAAACAAAAGCCCAGGGCCAGATGGCTTCCCAGGGGAATTCTATCAAACATTTAAAGAAGAATTAATACCTATTCTCCTGAAACTGTTCCAAAAAATAGAAATGGAAGGAAAACTTCCAAACTCATTTTATGAGGCCACCATTACCTTGATCCCCAAACCAGACAAAGACCCCATCAAAAAGGAGAATTACAGACCAATATCCTTGATGAACATGGATGCAAAAATTCTCACCAAAATACTAGCCAATAGGATCCAACAGTACATTAAAAGGATTATTCACCATGGGATTTATCCCTGGGCTGCAAGGTTGGTACAACATCCGCAAATCAATCAACGTGATACAATACATTAACGAAAGAAAGAACAAGAATCATATGATCCTCTCAATAGATGCAGAAAAAGCATTTGACAAAGTACAGCATCCTTTCTTGATCAAAACTCTTCAGAGTCTAGGGATAGAGGGTACATGCCTCAATATCATAAAAGCCATCTATGAAAAACCTACAGCGAATATCATTCTCAATGGGGAAAAGCTGAGAGCTTTTCCCCTAAGGTCAGGAACGCGGCAGGGATGTCCAATATCACCACTGCTATTCAACATAGTATTAGAAGTCCTAGCCACAGCAATCAGACAACAAAAAGAAATCAGAGGCATCCAAATTGGCAAAGAGGAAGTCAAACTCTCACTCTTTGCAGATGATATGACACTGTATGTGGAAAATCCAAAAGACTCCACCCCAAAACTGCTAGAACTCATACAGGAATTCAGTAAAGTAGCAGGATATAAAATCAATGCACAGAAATCAGTGGCATTCCTATACACCAACAACAAGACAGAAGAGAGACAAATCAAGGAGTCGATCCCATTTACAATTGCACCCAAAATCATAAGATACCTAGGAATAAATTTAACCAAAGAGGCAAAGGATCTGTACTCAGAAAACTATAAAATACTCATGAAAGAAATTGAGGAAGACACAGAGAAATGGAAAAACGTTCCATGCTCATGGATTGGAAGAACAAACATTGTGAAGATGTCAATGCTACCTAGAGCAATCTACACATTCAGTGCAATCCCCATCAAAATACCATCCACTTTTTTCAGAGAAATGGAAGAAATAATCCTAAAATTTGTATGGAACCAGAAGAGACCCCGAAGAGCCAGAGGAATATTGAAAACGAAAAGCAAAGCTGGCGGCATCCCAATTCCGGACTTCCAGCTCTATTACAAAGCTGTCATCATCAAGACAGTATGGTCCTGGCACAAAAACAGACACATCGATCAATGGAACAGAATAGAGAGTCCAGAAATGGACCCTCAACTCTATGGTCAACTGATCTTCGACAAAGCAGGAAAGAATGTCCAATGGAAAAAAGACAGTCTCTTCAACAAATGGTGTTGGGAAAATTGGACAGCCACATGCAGAAGAATGAAACTGGACCATTTCCTTACACCACACACAAAAATAGACTCCAAATGGTTGAAAGACCTAAACATGAGACAGGAGTCCATCAAAATCCTAAAGGAGAACACAGGCAGCAACCTCTTCGACCTCAGCTGCAGCAACTTCTTCCTAAAAACATTGCCAATGGCAAGGGAAGCAAGGGCAAAAATGAATGGGACTTCATCAAGATAAAAAGCTTTTGCACAGCAAAAGCAACAGTCCACAAAACCAAAAGACAACTGACAGAATGGGAGAAAATATTTGCCAATAACATAGCAGATAAAGGGCTAGTATCCAAAATCTATAAAGAACTTATCAAACTCAACACCCAAAGAACAAATAATCTAATCAAGAAATGGGCAGAAAACCTGAACAGACATTTTTCCAAAGAAGACATCCAAATGGCCAACAGACACACGAAAAAGTGCTCAACATCACTCGGCATCAGGGAAATCCAAATCAAAACCTCAATGAGATACCACCTCACACCAGTCAGAATAGCTAAAATTAACAAGTCAGGAAATGACAGATGTTGGCGGGGATGTGGAGAAAGGGGAACCCTCCTACAACTGTTGGTGGGAATGCAGGCTGGTGCAACCACTCTGGAAAACAGTATGGAGGGTCCTCAAACAGTTGAAAATAGAGCTACCATACGATCCAGCAATTGCACTACTGTGTATTTACCACAAGATACAAATATAGGGATCTGAAGGGGTACGTGCACCCCAATGTTTATAGCAGCAATGTCCACAATAGCCAAACTGTGGAAAGAGCCAAGATGTCCATCGACAGATGAATGGATAAAGAAGATGTGGTATATATACACAATGGAATATTATGCAGCCATCTTAAGGAATGAGATCTTGCCATTTGCAATGATGTGGATGGAACTGGAGGGTGTTATGCTGAGTGAAATAAGTCAATCAGAGAAAGACATGTATCATATGACCTCACTAATATGAGGAGTTTTAATCTCAGGAAACAAACTGAGGGTTGCTGGAGTGGTGGGGGGTGGGAGGGATGGGGTGGGTGGGTGATAGACATTGGGGAGGGTATGTGCTATGGTGAGCGCTGTGAATTGTGCAAGACTGTTGAATCATAGATCTGTACTTCTGAAACAAATAATGCAACATATGTTAAGAAAAAAGAAAAAGAAGAACATAGCAGGAGGGGAAGAATAAAGGGGAGTAAGTCAGAGGGGGAGATGAACCATGAGAGACGATGGACCCTCAAAAACAAACTGAGGGTTCTAGAGGGGAGGGGGGTGGGGGAACTGGTTAGCCTGGTGATGGGTATTAAAGAGCACACGTTCCGCATGGAGCACTGGGTGTTATGCACAAACAATGAATCATGGAACACTACATCAAAAACTAATGATGTAATGTATGGTGATTAACATAACAATAAAAAATTGAAAAAAAAAAGCCTAAATTAGATAACTTAAAGTGCTTAGCACAGTGCATGGCACATGATAAATGCTCAATGAACACTTTTTAATATTACTGATATTATTTCTACTCATTAATATTATATCATCACTATAATAAAACCTTTCTGATATTCAGCTTCTAAATTTTTATGGATTGAGATTAATATTTCTTCCTCACAGTGAGGTTAGAAATCAATAATCCAAAGGAAATTGTACTATAGATACTATTACTGGGGATACTCACATTATAATGTTTTTATTTAGGGAATACCACTATGTCACCATCACTTGAGAATTTACAAAATAGCCATGTAAATGGCATCCATCAGGGAACATATGTTCTCTGAAAGCACTGTACAATTTAGGATTTAATGGATGAATTCAAGATTCTTAGAAGAAGTGATGCCAATGTATATTAGCATGAACAGTCATTATAGTCTTTAGATAACCTTATCTTAAATACTGCATTCTATAGTCATAGAGGTTTAAAAAGATTCAGGTTATAGGAATACTGATGTTAAATCAGTCAGAATGCACAATTACTTCTCCTTGGCTCCATGACTCTATGCATAGGTGAAAATATGTTGATGTTGCAGTTTTCAAATTGTGTATGCTCCCATTCTCTTCCCTGTTTCTTTTTGAATATGAAATTCCGTGTGCTTTATTGTAATAATTAAGCAAGAAAATTGTTTCCCAGTATATCAGTCCCTATATCCCTTATGCATAAAGCAAAGACCTAACCGAACATTTGCAAAAACTTGACAGCTCAGGTATTGATGCCTAGAATTCTACTGGACTAAAAACTTCCCTCCCCTAATCCTGACCCTACAAATATCGACTGACTGTATTCCAAGCTATGACAGGCCGATTTCCAACTCCAAAGTATTAGAACCATGATGATTAGGGATATTCTGGTTATTAAAAATTCCAATATTCGTGATTCACATGAAGGATTTCTTCTCAGTGCAATCATGCTTGAACTTCTCCTGCTGGGTTTAATGTTTCTAAGTGCTTCAGAAGACACCCAACCCTCCAGTCTCATCAGAAAGTATGAGTTGACTTCCTCCTGTCTACTACACTTAGGGAGATAGCTCCAAGAAGGAGTGGCAACCACTTCAACTATTTAGGAGGCTGTGCTCACAGGAGTGAGATGGGGTAGGGAATGCTGGTTTGGGAGCTGGAAACTCTGGATTTCCTTATTCACTAACAGTAGATTGTAGGTTCCCTGAAAGCCAGAAATGTTCAGAGTAAACAAGTAAATTGGATATGTCATATAAAAGGTAAAATCTAGAAGAGCAAAATAGACATTGGGGTGAATTGTGAGTAAGAGTTAGAGGGACTTATTGGGAGGCAATTCTCTATTGTTTTCCAGCATTTCTGCACATGTTATAAGCAGAGAAAATGATTGCTTTGTTCCAGATTATTCTTTCAAGGATGTTTCTGTAGTAAACAGTCTGGAAGGTAAAGATAGCATTGTCCTGGAACAAAGGGCAGGGCATGCTTCTCATAATAAGAGATGTGGGCTTCTGGGGTGCCTGACTTGCTCAGTCGGTAGAGCATGCAACTCTTGATCTCATGAGTTCAAGCCCCATGTAGGGCATGGACTCGACTCACAATAAATAATAAAATAAAATAACATAACATAAATAACATAAAATAATAAGATAAAATAAAATAAAATAAAATAAAATAAAAATAAAATCTTAACAAAAGAGATGTGGGTTCCCTAAGTTCCAGGTTCCTATCCTGTGATGCATCGTGCTCCATACGCAGGTGCCATCTGGCCCTCTTCATGTTGCCCTGTGGAAATTGGGGTGTGGAGCACTGATGCAAACGTTACGCTGCTGGTTGTGCTTTGAATAATAAAGCCCTTTGTCTTTGACCCAGGTGTCTTATGCCTTCTGTGTGCACCTAAAAAACTGCAGAAGAATAAAGCGTTAGCTTGCAAGTAAAGTATTAGACACCTCGTAGTTCTTGACGGAATATAGAGAAATAAAGGGATTCAGCATATAAAAGAACTCTAGAAAGGTAAAAGAGCAAACACTAGCCTGCAATTCCCTTCCTTCATGTTTAATAAAGGTTCACTTAGCATTAATTCATTTATTCATATATTGAGCACCTTCTAATGGGCAGGTATTATTCTAAGACCAGGAATATAATACTGACTATGACTGATAATGCCTCTTCTCTATTGCTACATGCCTATGAATAACCAGAGACAAATATAAATAAGTGAACAAATATATTTTAAAATTTCAGATGGTCTGGGGTGCCTGGGTGGCTCAGTCGGTTAAGCGACTGTCTTCAGCTCAGGTCATGATCCTGGAGTCCTGGGATCGAGTTCCGCATCAGGCTCCCTGCTTGGCAGGGAGTCTGCCTCTCCCTCTGACTCTCCCCCCTCTCATGTGCTCTCTCTCTCTCTCATTCTCAGTCTCTCAAAATAAATAAATAAATCTTTAAAAAAAAATTTCAGATGGTCATAAATTTTATAAAGCCAAATAAAAAGGATAATGTAATTAGGGACAGCTTCTTTAATTAGAGTGGTCAGGGAAAGACTTTCTTTAATTTTTTTATTTAAATTCAATTTAATTAACATATAGTGTATTATTAGTTTCAGAGGTAGGATTTAGTGATTCATCAGTTGCATATAACACCCAATGCTCATTACATTAAATGCCCTCCTTAGTGCCCATCACCGAACTACCCCATTCCCCCAACCCAAGGGAAGGCCTTTGTGAAGTGGTAACCTTTGGTATAAGGTCTGTCATGTAGAATATGGGGGGAAGAACATTCCAGGAGGATAGGGAAAAGGAAGGGAACAGAAGAAAACGAGGAGAGAAAAAGGAGAAAGAGAGAGAAACAGAGACAGCATGAGTAGAGACAAGGAAGCTTGAATAAGAGAAATAAAAGCAGTGTTGCTGGAACATGAGTGATGAATGAGAGGAAAAGTGACACTGGATGATTTTAGCAATTTGCTCAGGAGCCAGATCATATTGTAAATTATAGACTACAGTAGGCAATCAGATGAGATAGATGCTGTCTCTTTTCCTTTGTGAAATTAAATTGGTTCACTTTCTTCATTATTTTTAAAAAGATACAAAGTTTACTGATGCTATTAAAATAAGGAATACATTTGTGCTGTGTAAGGCAAGTGTTTGGATTTACAGAAAAAAATGAAAAAAAAAGTTTTTGCCTAGAAACTTCTGGAGAACAGAGCTAAATATTTTTGCAACAAAGTACTATTAATATTAAAACACTAATATTTCTATTACTACTAAAAATAATGATATAAAGATAAGGAAAAGAATGAGGAGGGAGACGAGAAGAAAAATAGCAAATTGTAGAGAGAATCACTGCCAAGAATGATGCTCAATGCTTTACATAGTTTTTTTTAAACTTCACAATTATGCTGCAAAATGCTTTGATGCTCCTTTCAGAATTGGGAATTCAGGCTCAGAGAGAAGAGGTCTTTGCCTGAGATTTTCCAGCTAGCCTATATCTGAGCCAGGATTTGAACCTTGGAACTGTGTGGCTCCAGAACCAGAAACTTTGCAGAATATTCAGCCTGTATTCTAATGCAGCATCTCTATGTGGAAGATGTTCTTTCCTTATAAAGCAGGCAGCTTTGTCATCAGCTGATAGAGAATTGTAGTATCCCAGAGATTGTTAGATTTAGTCATGGAACAAAATGATTGGTTGTTTTTATCTGCATTGTTTGAAAAGTCTGGCTCTACACAGAGGCTGAAATACAGCACATAATATTTTTTCCAGTGGATGCCATAGCAGACAACAGATGTACAATGTCTATGCAATAAGATGGGCAAAAATGCCTGAATCGGTCATCTCACATGAGAAGATAGCTGACCCATGCTTTATTCCAGGTGCTTCTAGACTTTGGTCCTCTGGAAGAAAAATGATGAGTTTCTGGAAAATATCTCTAAAGAGAAAGGATTACTGTCATCCTAAAGAAAATGCTTCATAAATGCACCAAGTCAAAGGTAAGGGAACAGAAAAAAATATCTGAAAACTAAAAAGGCAGGTTTTGATCTAATAGAATAATAGAATATCAAATCGAAGGGGATCTGGAATTTACTTCTTAGGTAATTAGTAACTAATAACATGTTATACTAGGGAAAAATGTCTGAAACAGATTGTCTAGATGAATGTTTTCAAAACTGTTGCAACGAACGCATGTTTCTAGAAATGCCAACATTTTATGAAATTAAGATTCCATTGCTTGGAAAACCTCTAGCAAAATTTATCCAAATTTCTCCTTTCTTGTAACAGAAAGAACTCTTATTTAGTTTTATTTGGAGTTGAAGGTGGAGGCCAGTGGTTTGGTGGGCTCACTATTGGTGAATTTAAAACATAAGAGTGGGAATTTAAGGCAAAGAAAGAGAAAAACAAGCAGCCAGATGGTCAGTTATTGAAATCAACCAAGCTCTTTAAAACAAAGGAATGTGGGGAGAGGTGTCCTGGCTCTTTCTCTAGTCATGTGGTTGGCAATGTGTTTATTGGAGATAGCCGTCTTTGAGGTGGATGCCCCTTTGAAAAGGATGTCTCAGCAATCAAAGCTTAAGTCAGGCAGTTGGACCACAAAAAGAAAAGCCAGCTGTCAAGGCTTACACTACAAAAACCTACAGATGAAACTTACTCTGTGGCATTGCCTCATCAGCCCTGGTGTACCATCTTAACTCTTTTTTTTGGTGGGGGGGGGTGAAAATATAAATCTTAACATGTTTAAACAATTGTGACTAGATCTCTGTTACTTACCAGCAATTGGGTGCAATTCTTGATACACCCTGTGTGTTGTGCATTTCACTTAAAGGTTTACAGGCACATTTACTCATTAAAGACTGAAAATTAATGTCATAAATAATACATTCATAAATAAAACAACTATTAAGAAATTACCATGTGACAGACACTGTGCAAAATGCTGAGGATGTGGGAAACTAAAAGATGGGGTGATTGACTCTGAATATGTCATGGAAGTCTTCTCAAAAGAAGCTCAGTTAAGTCTTGAGGGGTGAAAAGGAGTTTTCTAAATAGAGAAGAAATGGAAATACAAGACAGGTGGGAAATGTGATAAATGAAAAGAGATAGCAGAATGTCCCGAGAACTTCAGCATCTTTGATAACAACTGAGGAACAGAAGTAAGTTGGGTCTTCTGGGTGTATACGTGGTCCTGTGACAGAATTACACATTTGGAGAGGTAGACAAAGGCCAAACTATGCAAGGCTTTTTATGTCAATCTACTGCACTTAGGCATTATACTCTAGGCAATGTGGCACTATTAAGCAATTTTAGACAAGGAGAAACAAAATCAGTTTTGTGTTCTCAAGTGACCTCTCTGGCACTAATGTGGAGAATGGATAAGGGAGGTTGACTGTGAAAAGTGGGCATGGTGGGGCATGAAACCAGATATGAGAACATCAAATTGGGGTACTCAAGAGGCCATCAACCACTGCAGTTGTAACTTCTCTGACTTACTAGCAAAAGGCTACTAGTATTTATTTGTGGAACAATACGACTTCCACAAAACTACCAATGGTCATAGGAGATAAAGAAATCCTGACTTCTACACCAATAGAAAGCCCACGTTTGAGGAAACTGATTCCATGTATTAAAATTTTAAAAAACTTCCCATTTTCCAATTTGTTAAAGAACAACTTTTTAGGGGGCACCTGGGTGGCTCAGTCGTTAAGGGTCTGCCTTCGGCTCAGGTCATGATCCCAGGGTCCTGGGATTGAGTCCCACATCGGGCTCCCTGCTCAGCGGGAAGCCTGCTTCTCCCTCTCCCACTCCCCCTGCTTGTGTTCCCTCTCTCGTTGTATCTCTCTCTGTCAAATAAATAAATAAAATCTTTAAAAAAAAAAACTTTTTTTTGAGAGCACACGTGTGTGTGTGCGCATGCGTAGAGGGGAGGGGGCGAGGGAGAGAATATTAAGCAGGCTCTACACCCAGTGCAGAGTCCAACACAGGGCTGGATCTCACCACCCTGAGATCATGACCTGAGCCAAAATCAAGAGTGGGACACTGAACCGACTGAGCCACCCAGGTGCCCCAAGAACTATTTAAAGAGCACAAAAATGCAGATACATCTTTCATCTACTCTGATTCTCCCACTAACAGCTCCACGCTGAAGATGGTTTTGATTTGCCACTTTGCAGATATCTCACTACCCCAGGATAAGAGAACAGAGTCTGTTCATCTCTTCATATCTGTAGTCAAGGAGGTTTCCATTTTCCCAGGGGCCAACATTCCTGGCATTGAGACAATGCTGAGAAATTGTCCACTGTGGTGTTTAGCATTACACTTGCTTGCAGCATTGTGACTGAAGCCAGGTCATTTTCACTGAGGTAGTACCATTGATACTAAGAGCCAATGACAGCAGCGTCAATAAAAACCTGCATAGTCCTGATTTCAGAGTGATTTCTGTGGGAGACAATAACACCTTTACACTACACTTAGCATCCCTAAAATTAAAAAAACTATAACAGTGCATATCCAACTTCATGAGTTCTTGTAACAACCTTCTACCACACCAAATTATGAGGAGATCCTGAGCTTTTGAACAATCCTACCTCTGAAGTATAGAGTGTTTACTTTGTAACCTTTGTGGAAGAGCTGTAAAATATTTCTGAATGAGATTCCTAGATTCCCATTTTTTAAAATTTTATTTATTTATTTGACAGAAAGAGCACAAGCAGGGGGGAGCAGCAGAAGGACAGGGAGAAGAAGGGCTCCCCGCTAAGCAAGGATCCTAGGACCCTAGGATTATGACCTGAGCCAAAGGCAGACGCTTAACTGATTGAACCACCCAGGCACCCCAGATTTCCATTTTTATCAGTATCTTCCTCTTGAGGTGGTTGGAGGTTGGTTATCTTTTTTATTGTTGTTTTGCTGTCATTTCTATCCCTTCCACAACTCTCATCACCTCCACCCTGCCAACTAAATTTCAGGGAAGAATCAGTCAGGGTGTAAAGAATTAGAACTCAAGTTCTTTGCATGCTGCTTTTTTGCCCACCATCTATATTCTTTTACAAAGACTCCTGCCTCTGATTTCATTCCTTTAGGAAAATTTTCCTTTCAAACACATGAAATGCATCACCTTATGAAGAGAATGTATCCAAGAAACTCTACTCAGGATTTTTGGCAGAAAGCATCACTACCCCATCAGATAATGGCAGAGGCTGAATATACAAACTGGGGGGGAATGTCTGTGTTACATACCCAGTAAGCTTAATAAATATTTTACTTAGAAAGTAATGATTAAAGCAGCCTCTTATAGAAAAGCATAAAAGTATATTTTTGTTTATTTTTATTTGGACTTTACCTAGTTCCCAAAGAGAACTAGGAGTAGCTAGTGGTATACACTCCCTCTGTTTTATTAACTGTTCTAGTGAAAGTTTTGCTGATGTCCCAGAGTATAAATTTTAAGGAAAGGACATCATTACACATAGTAATTTCTCCTTTCCTGAAATTAAATTCAACTTTTTTATTTCTGTAAGAACAATATATTCAATGAGATGAAAAGGCAGCAACAGTTTGAGAATTAGGAGGAGAAAGAGCCATGTGGCTCAGTCTTTGTTTTTCACAAATGGAGAAGAAAACATTGAGATAAAAATCATAGTAGTGAACCTTTAAAATATTTACAAAACAAATCTTTTCGAGAATTAGAGGCATGTCCTCAGGTCTAGAAAATATCCTGACTACAGCCCTATAAAATTAGTAAGAATCATGAAATCTCACAGATCCTGAGATCAATCAGTTCATGGAATGATCATTTTTAGAGAGCATTTAATCCAATGCTTAAACATCACAGTAAGAAAACAAACATTCCAGAGCATTAAAGAGACTTTTCCAATGTCACATGGTAATAGGGGCTATCTGGAGGGGGCTATATTTCAAAATTATTATTATGTGGTGTGCTCCCAGGCAATTTATTCTAGGGGAAAAGCCCTGGGCAGGGATGCAGGTTTTCTCCCTTCCACAAAGTAGATAGGTGTGTGTGTAATTTAGGACACATTGATTTCCTGAGTTTTTGTTAGAAGGTACAATCTTGATTTTTGAAAATCTAACAAAAAAACACCTAAAGTAACAGCATCTGAACCCATGGCAGAGATCAAAGACTGAAAGTTCCCCTGTTTAGAAACTAAATGTGACATAATTCAAATCAGATTTTCCAAAACTAGGCAGAACACTTTATGTCATTATTTCCCTTAAGGAAGGGAGACATGAGAACACCTTATTTCAAATAAAAAGGCCTTTATTATATTCATTTGAGGCTCCACCAGTTAAAAGATTAAAGAAACTTCTTTAGTTTTCTGGAAATACTTAGTAACCCAGTTTCATAAGATCCCTTCGCATCACAGCAGGATGCATGTTTGAGAGCTCCTCGATATAAAAGTTTAGACCTGGGAAAAAGAAAAGCCAATCTAGTGGAGGGAAAGTATTCTCTTTTTTGGAGTTTTACCTTTAGCAATTAAATTAATCAAATAGGTATTTTTCACTTTCCTTCCATAAAATACACATTTAAAGACCATTCAAATATAAAATGCTCTCAAAATCATGCTAATTGGCTCTCTGGTAATTCAAGAGATGACTTCTTGATGAAGAAAATAATGATGAGCTCTCAAGGGAATGTAAGGAATTTTGATTTTTAAGAGTAGTCCCACTTATATTTTTTTCAAATTATAAATAAGAAACACTTTAGAATGGAAGATTGAGAAGTGTTCCTGAAAGGGAGAGTAATGGCGATAATTCATCATCTCTAAACCTCAGGGCAAAAAGGAGGGAAACCTCCGAATTACAACCTTATAAGTTGAGTAAGAAGACCAGATAATAGGATGAAGCTATGTGTCCCACTTATCTTCACAGTTATGGCTTTCCCAAAATGTAAAGACTTTGTAAATGCTTATATTCCATTATTGTATGTGAAAGAGAAAGACCATTTTCTACCTCTGTGCTGCAAAAGAAATGCTTACAATTTATAGAGCAGAAAGGCAGAAATGTTCCTGGAATCTAGAAGCCTAGTAATCTCAGTTGGTTGCCCCATCTGCCTACTTCTTTGCTGCAGAACCTCCATTTGTTTGGATATTCACTCTCACATAGTTCAGAAAAAAAAAAATAGAGGAGGATAATTATGATAGGTCTCAAACCTCTTGGTTGTGATTGATTAGGTATGAATGTGTGACCCAGTCCTGACCAAAGGGATAGACAGGTAAATCTATCAATGTGGCTTCACAAACAAACAAACTAACTAACTAAATGATGCAAGAGTAGAAATATCTCTTTTTCACTAGATATGGCCATATGTCAAGATGATAACACAGAACTGTGACAAACATCTCGCAACCATAAGTAAAAACATTTCCAAGTCGCTAAAGATAACAGAAGACTAATGTACTGAGCATCTGGGGCCATGATGATATTGTTGCCTTGCAAAACCAATTCTGTAATCAACCGTCAGCTGAGCACTGAGAGACAATTTTCCATGGGTCTCTTCCTTTCTGCATATCTTACAAGCAGCAGTACTAACTGCCTTTGTTGCTGACTACATTTTCAAGGATGCTTGTATAATGAAGAGGCTTGGAAAATAGAGATAGTGTCTCCTTCAGTAACAGAGCCAGTTTATTTACTTTTCAGTTTGATAAAGATAATGTTTACCTCCAAGACAAGATGTAGGCAAGCCCATTAAAAAAGATTCAGGTTTCCTAAGCTTAGAGTTCTTCTCTTGTAATGCAACCAACTTTATGGGCATGTATCAGCTGGACCTTTTAATTTCCACGTAGAAACATGACTCATGGAACCAGCAAAAACTGATACTCTGGCTGTTGTTACTGTTGTAATAAAGCCTTTATTTCTGACCCAGAGTCTTGTAGTTCACATGCAACTCATGAAACCGTTACAGGCTAATTATGTTACCTCACATGTAAAGTAAAATCTCAGATCATTCACAGTTATTCACATTAAACTTCCTATTGTGTGGGGTAATATATATCCCCAATAATTAATCTCTTTTTAATGGGACATTCTACTGTTTATGGCTAAAATCATCCACTGAGGTACTGTCACAAAACTGTATATTTTTGGAAGAGGAGAGTAAAATATTTTCTAGGTGTATGTTTCATGTTATCATAAAGTCAGAGGCATGATATAGTGAAATTGGAAGAATTGGATACTTCTGAGATCTTAGGAAACTATTTGATCTTTTGGCCTTAGTGTTCTTTTTCATTAAATGGTGACAGTAAATATGCTCTACCTACATATGCTCTTATATAAGGGCCATGTTTTGCAGAAAATATAGTTATTTTTATTGAATTAAAAAAATCATACAATTTACATGATTATTCTCTAGAAATAGACCTAAAGCTGTTTATATAATTAGTATCTCAATACAACATTTTTTTATTATAACACCAGGGTTTACAAATGGAAGATGTCTTAAATTCTACAATAAACACCTTTAATTTAACCAAATTTTGGGAGGGATAGAACTGCAAAGAAATATCTTAGGCACAAGTATAGAATCCTTTCTTTCATTAAAGAAGATTTATTTATTCATTTTAGAGAGAGAGAGAGCGTGTGCACGTGAGTTGGGGGAGAGGCTGAGGAAGAGGATCTCAAGCAGACTTTGTGCTGAGCATGGAGCCCAATGTGGGGCTCAATCCAACGACCCCAAGATCATGACCTGAGTTGAAACCAAGAGTAAGACATGCAACTGACTGAGCCACCCAGGTGCCCCTAGAATCATTTCTTTAGATAACTTCACTTTAAATATGTAACCCAAAGAGCAACCAAAAAGAACTATTTTTTCCCTCTTCTTTTCTTTTCTTTTTTTCATGTTGGTATGGCATAGACTTTCTTTAATGAATATTTTGTGAAGTACCCATCAGTGGACAGAAATGCTGTTAAAAATTCTTTACCAGTCTTTCTTTCCTTTCTCTTTCCTTTGTAGAGGAGAACATATGGCACATGGAATGTGAGGTGGAGAGGGAAGAGGGAGTTGAAGAACTACATGGAGGTATGGAATGGCAGGATTGATGGTCAGGGATGCTGGGCAGACCAGAAGAGTCTGGTCCCCACAAACAGTGGGAGTAATGAGAAGGTCAGAGATGACAGAAAAGTTGGCTGGTGTGGCTAGAGTTCGGTTACATTGAGCAAATAAGTAAATGTATGGAGAATAATATGAAGCCTCTGGAAGCAAGAGAAGATATTAACAAAGAAAGGTAAAATGATGGAAAGAAACATGAGGTGTTGGACTAAAATTAAAGATTTTAATATAGATGCATGATTTTGTAATATATATACACGACTATATGTATAATAGTTGTAGGTGTATATGCGTTCATATACATATCCTTCCAAGCTCTGCCCACTGATAGGGCAATGATACTCTTTAACAATAAGTACAGTGAGTACCAAGACACTGGTGTTCTAAGTGCTGACCTCTCTAAAAAGAACCAGGGCTTCTTGAAGTACTAACTTTTCCTAGGACGAGGACAGGGAAAGTAGGAGATGAGCTTTGAATATTGTATTGTGCCTGAAATTAAGGTAATGCTCAATGAGTGTTAAGGACATCTCTAAAGCACATAGGAGCCAGTTTGAATGGGATGATTTTGGTATCAAAGTAAGTAACAGTAACAGTGGATTGCAACCCATTGAATAAGAATCCATGATATTATATTGATAATAAATGGATGAATAAATGAATAGAATTATGGGTTCTATTATATATTCTATTATAGATAGATTTTATTTATACATCTATGTATTCTATTATAGTTATATACAAAAATATATGTATAGATAAAATTTTTCCTTACAATAGAATGCCAACAAATTTTGAAGGAATAATAAAAATAGAGAATTGCCATTTGGCAACTTCAGAGAGCATGGTTAATTAAGTAGAGGCTATCAATAGATACCAAAGTCATTTGGTGGTGGCTTGATGAGGAATGGGTTTATATAATTATTATGAAATACTTCCCTACATTACTCTTGTCAGTTAAACTGGTAAAATGGTGCTGTAAGTGGAAAAACTTGGCAAAGGCCAGTATTACCCAGTGTTTTCAGTTGAAGTCACCAGAGAAAGGATTGTTTCACAAGTGTCTCGAGAGGTGATGCACCAAGAAGTGTGCAACAACATTTCTGCGGAATTCCTACCAAAAGTGATGAGCTGAGTCAGGACAGGAAGAATTACCACATGGACTCAGGTTGAGGGTCATACTATATAGAATGGAAGGCCTGCTACCTTTAAACTTGTCAAAGACACAAAAGACAGAAAAACACTAAGGGACTGAATCAGGATGGAAGAATCAGAAAAGACCTAACAATTAAATGCCTCATGGTGTCTTGGCTAGGAACCAGAATCAGAATGGGAAAGTTGTCACTGTTGGGGCAACTGATAAAATTTGAACGGGAACTTGGGCTTGAATGGTAATATTGTACTAATTTTAAATTCCTGATTTGGAGGGTTATGTGATTGTTATTCAAGAAAGCATGCTTGTTTGGGGAACAGAAATATTGTATTGTTTGGAGTAAGGGGACACTATGTCCACATCTTACTCGTGAAACTTCAGAAAGAGATAAAAGATAATGGCTATATATTTATGTACAGAGAGAGATAGATTGGGAGACAGAACAAATGTGACAAAATTTAACAACCAGAAGAGCTGGTAGATATAAAGCAATATTGAAATGCACATAACTATTTGAAAAAATGGAATTATTTCCATTTAAATTTAAGGTGGGTATTCAATATATCATTTATTAGTCCAACAAATATTAGGATTCTGCATTGTTTGTCCCATATTTTAGGTGCAAGATTTACAGAGGGAACAAGAAAAACACTCTAGACACTAGTGGAATTCATATAACCATGGAGGTCTGTGATTCCTTTTTTGAAGTAATTAATTCATTACAACATTATTTTCACTTATGCTATTTTTAGACATTCCAATGACCTTGTGGAAGGCAGCAAGGAAATATGAGCAGAAAATTATAATATTCAACAAAATAATAAATATATCCACTGAAGCCTGCACTTTATAACAAACGTACTCTATTTCTTAATTTGTGGGATCTTGAGTCTAGAAGGTATGTCATTTCCATCATTGTTACCAGAATTACGAATAGAGATTGCTTTTTTTTTTTTTTTTAACTTTTTCAAGGACTTCACAAGTATGATCTCGTTTGTCAGGGCTGAAAGCAGTCTAGTAGTGCACTGCCTCCTCAAATAATAAATACTGTATTTCTTTCCTTCCAGCTCCCAGTTCCTTAAATTTCAAAGGTCAGCAGAATTCTGAATAAAAGAGTAAAGACCAAAAACCCTTATAAATTGTGGTAGAAGCCCTCAGTGGAAACATTAGTTTTAAAGTGCTTAAATCAAAACAATAAAGAAAGTGGTTTCTACAATATATTGACACATTTCTTCCAAGTTCAATTTTTTTAAACAATAAAACTTTCGTTGACTTTATTCTTTATTCTGTTCTATATCTATCAGAAGTATGGACTTCCAATACCACAAAATATATTAAAATTCGTAAGAATGTTTGCAATCTCACGAAGGGTCTATGGTTTATTTCCCTTTGATTTGTTGTTACAATACTTTTTGCCACTGAAGTTTGACAGATGACTAATAAGAATTATCCTGGAATCCCTCTTACTGCATATTGTGAATTTACTTTATTTCTATGTGAACAGTAGTTATTCAGAATATCTGCATACATGAAAAGTCGATTTCAACCTAGAACATATTTGTCCAATGGCTGAACTATCTCAAGCCCAATGCTACTATACATATGAAACATAAAACAAATGAAAAGTAATCCCTCAACCAGAAACTCATTTTGGTAATAAATGATTAAGAATCCAGTAAAGAAATCCATTACTATATTCAAAAATAAGGGGTAGAAAAAATTTAGAGAAAAGTGTGACTCGCCAATTAAGGAAGTACCAGGGATGGTTTTCTGTGGACGAGAACAATAACCAAGGTTTTAAAAATGAATAGAAGTTTATCAAACCAAAACCTAAAAGTACCCAAAGATACAGAAACATAGGAAAAATAATAGCATGTGATGAATATATTCACTACTGCCTCAACACAGAATATGGGTGTGTGTGAGCAAGATGAGCAGGACTGCTTGTAAATGTGAGAATGGACAGGGATCTAGGGGCCAGATCATGAAGAACTTTAAATGCCTGCATTTTATCCTGCAAAGTAAAAGAAAATGGGGAGCTAATAAAGAACATTAGATGGAAGAATCACATGGTCCTAGAAAAAAAAATTAAAGAAAACCATACTTAACAACTGGATAGTATGCAGGAATAAAATGCATCCTAACAATGGAAAATATATAAGTCATCATTACACACTGAATATTTTGCATATGAAATTATATCTAGTTCAGTGTTCCATTCATATTAGAGTTGCCATCTGTACGGTAGGGTCCCATTCCATGTGAGGCTGCTCATGCTGCTGCAGAGGGCAGGCAGCTGGACAGAGAAAGAGGGAGACATAACATTTGGTATTCAGAGACATGGGATGCAATCATTAACTTCAGTGTCACCATGTGCCTAGTACTATGCAAAATCCTCTTTTTCCCCATCCTATAAATCCAAAGGCAGCATGTGGGGTGTGAAGGTGTATGTGCATGCATGTATATTTTGCTCATTCCTAGTTCCTTCTCCACACAACAGCTAGAGTGACTATTCAAAAACTCAAACCAGATCATCTTACTCTTCTGGCATAAAACTTTCAGCAGCTTCCTACTGCACTTGTAATAAAATGTGAATTTCTTTACATAACTTATAGCACCATGCACTATCTAGACTTTGCCCAATTCTCAAACACTCTCTTTGTCACTAATTTCTGACCATGCTGGCCTTTTGTCATCCTGTAGAATAACCCAGGGTCTCCCCTAAAATATGGACCTTTGAACTTACTGATTCTCTTGCACAAGATGTCCTTCTGACTAGCAGAGTGGCTGCTTTATATACTTCATGTTAGAGATGAAATGCCACTCAACTCTGGAAGGCAAATCCACATGGTTCAAACTAGTATTACATAATGTTGCTCTTCATGGCCATGGTGACATTAAATGTTGGAAACAAGATGGAAACAGTTGGCACAATGGGATGTCCATGGGGTTTGGGCCCAAATTTGTAGTTAAGATTCCAATTGTACAACTTACTAACTGTGACCGTTTAGATAAATTCCTTAACAATCTCTTAGCTTCATTCATTCAATTTTGCATTCATAAATTCATTCATTTGTTCACGCAAGCACTATTCTAGACAGTGGGGATTAAGCAGGGACCAAGAAAGATAATACCTCTGCATTTTTTTGAAGCTTCCCCTGATGATAGGGGATATAGATAGAGAGATAGATTAGATAGATAGATAGATATTACAATTTCAGAGCGTGATGAGTCATATGACTTGGGTAGAGCCTCTTTTCCACAGTTTGACCAAGAAAGTCTTTCTTAGGAAGCATTTTGGCTAAGTGGAAAATGTTATATAGTGAAATTAGTGACAGAATGGCAGCAAGCACCAACCAGAAACACTACCGGAGTGCTTCAGGATTAAAATTTATAGATACTGAGACCATTTTACAAGGTTCCTATTCTAGGAATTAAGTTAAGTGTAAGATATGTAGCATAGCGCATGAAACCTGATCAGTATTCAATAAATGTTAGTTTCCTTCCTTGTTGTATGGGACTAATGAGGACTGAGAAAAAGATAAAATCACATTGATGTTGGCCAGCACTGTTATTTCTTGCAAACTCATATACTCTCTCTCATACTCTGTCTGTGTGCACCTAAATGTGGCAAGTTATATGTATCACTGAAATATAATACACTAGGAAAAATTATTTCTTTCCAAATTCTTGAACATATTTCTAATAGCATATTGATAGGTATTTCTAACAATAAGAATTTCCCAGTAATATAATGTTAGAAAAGGAGGGATTGAATTCAAACCAATTTTAGTGTGAGTCTGTGATCCATCATTTGCTAGTTATCTGAACTTTGTTTAAAACACCTCATCTTTTTGAGGCTTAATTTTCTTATCTATAAGATAATAGAATTTCAATCATAAAGTTAACATTTAGTGTGCCTATAATGTCTCATTCTGCATAAGTGTGTTACATGTGCTAACATATATTCTTCATAACCACCTCCTGATATATTCGTATGATTACTTCCACTGTACAGATGAGGAATCTGATGTACAGATTTGCCCAACATCATATCATGTGAGTGTAAGAACATTTGAAAAAAAAGAACAAATATTTGAAACTAGCCTATATATATAAGTGAAAAATTAATTTTGTCATTATAAACTATTGAGATCTTGTGGTTGTTCCTTATCACAACACAGCTGTTGTGTTGTTGGAGTTTTAATACACTCATGCATTATGATTCTAAAGAGAGAGCTACTGTATAAGCATTTCTCAAACATTTTATTTAACATATTCAATTTAGCAATTACTACGCATAGGCAATGTTTTAAGAACTTTATAATTATTAACTTAATTCTTATATCAACAGAGATGATTACACTAGCATTTGTAAATTTATGTGGCATTATGGTGCAGAAGTGAATGTATTTTCTTTAACTTTCTTATTTTGAAAGTTCAGAATTATTGGATTGCTTTAAAAACTATCTATTGGCAAATGATGTGTATTAGCATGGTACAACATGAGTGGGAAAACTTCAAATTTTGCATGATGCTGACCAAATAATGTAAAACTCTATGCAATTTATGAAAGCTAAAGCAAACATATATATATCACTGTGCCATAACAAGACAAAGTACATATTTTAGAAATAGTCTGAATTCTGATTTTCTCCCTTAGGGTCTTCCTATAGCTTCCATCTACTTGGTGAGACATTGAGTTAGTATCATAGGATTGATGGCTTGAAAAGAAGTATTATTGGTATTCCATCACATGTCACTATCTACACAAAAACTTTTAAAAAGAAAAAAAAATGTTTGCCATCCATGTTGCACCTTCCAATAGCTTTTCACATGACCCTTCTTTAATGGGTACTTGCAGACTATCTCAGGAGAAAGAAGATGGTCACTCTGGATATGTCACCATCTTTTTAAAAGTTTTAAATCACAGTGAACCTAAGTTTCTCCAATAATGATAACTGCTGTATTTGCAGAAAGATCAGTGGAGGGCTGTTCTTGAGAGTGGTAAGGAACATTCGTACACTCAAGGTTATTTATAGTTCAACCTACCATTTACTTATTAAGGATCACATGAGCTTGTTCACCCAATTCCATCCCACTCTCCCTAAATATACTTGGTGTCCATGCTGGTATTATGATAGTTTTTTAAAAAGAACTTCATTTTTTTTTTTTTTTGTTCCCTCACAGCAGATTTGGGAGGAAGGTACAGAGACTTTCCATATATCCCCTACTCCCACATATGCACAATCTCCCCTTATCTTCAACATCCCCCACCAAAGTTGTACCTTTGTTACAATTGTTGAACCTACATTGACACACTGTTATCAATCAAAGTTCATATGTAGCATTTTCAGATTGTTTTCTTTCACTTAGTAATATGACTTTAAATTTCCTCCAAATCTTTTCATGGCTTGATAGCTCATTTCTCTTTAGCACTGAATAATGTTCCACTGTCTGGATGCACCAAGTTTATTCATCCATTCACTTGCTACAAGACATCTTGGTTGCTTCCAAGTTTTGGTAATTATGAATGCGGCTATAAACATTCGTGTGCAGAATTTTACATGAAAGTAAGTTTTCACCTCTTTTGGGTGAGTACCAAGAGAACATGATTGCTGGATCATATGATAAGAGAAGCTTTAGTTTTGTAACATACCATCAAACTGTCTTCCAAAGTGGCTGTGCCATTTTATATTCCCACTCTTGACAGTGTCTTTTGCAGAGCTGAAAATTTTAATTTTAATAGAGTACAACTTACTATTTTTTTCATGGATCATGCCTTTGGTGTGATACCTAAAAAGTCACAGCCATACCCAAGGCCATCTAGGTTTTCTCCTATGTTATCTTCTAGGAGTTTTATAGTTTTGTGCTTTAAATTTAGGTCTGTGATCCATTTTGAGGAAATTTTCATGAAGAGTGTAAGTTTCGTGTCTACGTTCATTTTTTTGCATATAGATTCCAAGTTCTTTCAGCACGATTTTTTGAAAAGACTAACTTTCTCTACTATATTGTTTGCTCATTTGTCAAAGGTCAGTTAACTATATTTATATGGATCTGTTTCTGGGCTCTCTATTCTGTTTTATTGATCTGGGTATTCTTTTGCCAATACCATGCTGTCCTGATTACTGTAGATTTATAGTTAAGTCTTGACGTCAGGGAGTGTCAGTTCTCCAACTTTGTTCTTCAATATTGTGTTGCCTAGTCTAGGTCTTTTGCCTCTTCCCATAAACTTTAGAATCAGTTTGTCAATATCTATAAAATAACTTACTGAGATTTTCACTGGGATTGCATTGATCCATGCTAGGATTATGATATATAGATTTTATAGGTTTCTAAGCACTATCTCTACACTGAAGTGTGAAACAAACATCTTTAGATTTTGTTTTAGTCTAGACCTAGGGACAGGAGTGCCATCTGCTGAATTATTGCTCATCTTTCGTATCTTGCCCAGATTAAGATGTGAAGACATCAAACCCTGGAATAAGATCATGTGATACTTAAGGGTTCCCATAAGCCTTAAAGGGATGATGGATAGCTGGCACTTTTTATTTTTATTATTTTTTAAAGATTTTATTTATTTATTCATGAGAGACAGAGAGAGAGGGAGAGGCAGAGGGAGAAGCAGGCTCCCTGCTCCGCGGGACTCGATCCCAGGATGCTGAGATCCCGACCTGAGCCGAAGGAAGTTGTTTAACTGACTGAGCCACCCAGGCGCCCCACACTGGCACTTTTTAGTGTATTAAGCCACTAAAATTTCATCTTTAGTAAATGTTTCATTAAAGTATAAGTTTTTAATTATTTTCTGGTATCTTTCTTTTACAGGGCATCCTCAGATACTTTCTATCTGGCTCTAAATTATATACAAGGGAAAAAAAATCTACCAAGTGATTCAGAAATCACTTGTTTAAGTTGCATTGTTGTTTTGCCTATTTTTAAGTAATGGATCTTTTTCCAAATAGATGCAACACATACTAAACCTAACATAGTGAAAAGTTTAGTCATTGAAACATGGAAACAATATAATGATAATCTCACTGTTCAAGTATGTCGGTCATGAATATTTTATTTCTCATTCTCTTTAACTCTTGTTATTAATAGAAAAATACCTACACATAGAAATTAATCTTTTTTCCTCTTCATAAATATCATAAAATAATGGACACTTTTGGAAATGCATATTCAAGGTAGTAAACAGTATGTCAATCTGGCACTACAGTTAATTCAATATCCCCAAAACTGGATGGATTTACATTTGAGGCTGGCAGCAATTTAACAAAAATTTTATTTAACTAATATTTTCATAATTCTTCTGGATTTTAAGCATACTTTAGCAGAACTAGAGTCTTTCAAAAATTCAGTTACTATCATTTGTATTCCACATTCATAACTTTTTTCAAGTATGTAAATTGATTTGATTAGTAAGCCCTTCCATTTAATATCTTTCAAATGGCATTTTCAATTCAGCTTAATAGATAAATCTTCACTACTTGCTAAGGAAGATGTACATTATTAAGTATAGAACACATTTTGTATGCTTATTATTTTATGAGTAGGGTAAGATACACACAGACACACACACACAAAGCAGTGAAATAATACGACATTGCTTAGATTTGGTGAAAATAAATAAGTAAAACAGAAACTTCATTGTTCCCTTCATCTACAGCAGTATACACTATGTGTCTCTGAGATCAGAAATGGGAATTTTCTTGTCTGGAGTCAGGGATAATCTCTAAAGAAGAGCCATTATTCACCCGGTTTCCAGTCTTGTGGCACTGTACTTCATATTGTAACCCTGTGGGGAATAATGGGGGACAGAAGAAGTAATTTTGCAGTGTGGAGAATGGTTACCTAAGGAGCAAGTTGAAGCTGGATTTAGAGACAAATGGATGAAATGAAGGAAGGATATCAGGTGCATATGGTAAAGAACCCCCTATATGTACTGCATCACACACTCTGCACCTACTCTTCCGTGTAGGTGGTCAACAATATTTGTTGAATGAGCTATAATGAGTCAGGTTTAAAATTTTCTTGATGACTAGGAAGAAAAGCTGACATTATCAATGGGTATTATTTAGATTGAGTTGATGAAGTTTAATACCAAAACTCATATATCAGGTTGGATTGCTAATGTCTCTTTGAAAACAGATCTTATGAAGCTAGATCCTCTGCCAGTAACACAGGCAGGAGAGAAGGGGCCAAAAAAAAAAAAAAAAAAAGGCCATGGAATCTGAAACTACAATGCTTATTTATTTTTTTCAGGATATAATTTTTTTGTTTATCTTTCTCTTTTCTGTTTCAGGTGTTTTGAGCCAATGACTGAAACTAGGTAAAACTCTTATAATTTCTTTTGGGTCTTTTTAAAATGTAAGGAAAAAATCCTCTTTGGTCTTCTTTTGTTATTGGAAAAATATTTTGAAAGCAATAATATTCTCTAAGCTAAAATATATCTTGCAAAACTGAAATTTTAAAAGATTTCAGGAACTGATGCCCAAATCAATGATAAATTATTCAGTTTAAAAGTGATGCTGACTGGGCGCCTGGGTGGCTCAGTTGGTTAAGCGACTGCCTTCGGCTCAGGTCATGATCCTGGAGTCCCAGGATAGAGTCCCGTGTCAGGCTCCCTGCTCAGCAGGGAGTCTGCTTCTCCCTCTGACCCTCCCCCCTCTCATGTGCTCTTTCTCCGTCTCTCATTCTTGCTCTCTCAATTAAATAAATAAAATCTTTAAAAATATGTTAACTTTAATAAAAAAATAAAAAAATAAAAGTGATGCTGACTGCTTAATTTTTAAATAATTGTCTAAATATGGAATTATAATATTGTAAGTATTTAGACAAATATCCTTGGTTGTTGCTTTCATTAGAGCCTCTGTTTATGTGTAGTTTACTAAAATAAATCTAAGTATGTAGTTATATTTATCCATTAAAAATGTCTTGTATTAATAACATTCACTCAACATATTTGTATATATTCCTATTATGTGTAAGACAGTGTTCTAGGTGCTGGTTAGTATCAGTACAACAGCAGCCCAAATTTTCTCCCCACAGAGCACTTTTATACTAGTGGGAAGAGATCACATAAACAATATAAAAATTCTATACTTGGTTAAAAGGTAGTAAGTATTAAAGAGAAAAAGAAAGCAAAAAAGGGGTATAGGAAGGAGAGAGAGGAAGGTGACATCTTTTTTTTTTTTTAGTAGTGAGCTCTTTCCAGTAGCTTTTTTTTCTTTTTAAATTTTTTTATTGTTATGTTAATCACCATACATTACATCATTAGTTTTTGACGTAGTGTTCCATGATTCATTGTTTGTGCATAACACCCAGTGCTCCACGCAGAATGTGCCCTCTTTAATACCCATCACCAGGCTAACCCATCCCCCCACCCCCTCCCCTCTAGAACCCTCAGTTTCTTTTTCAGAGTCCATCGTCTCTCATGGTTCGTCTCCCCCTCCGACTTACTCCCCCTCATTCTTCCCCTCCTGCTAACGTTTTTTTTTCTTAACATATATTGCACTATTTGTTTCAGAAGTACTGATCTGTGATTCAACAGTCTTGCACAATTCACAGCGCTCACCATAGCACATACCCTCCCCAATGTCTATCACCCAGCCATGCCATCCCTCCCACTCCCCCACCACGCCAGCAACCCTCAGTTTGTTTCCTGAGATTAAGACTCCTCATATCAATGAGGTCATATGATACATGTCTTTCTCTGATTGACTTATTTCACTCAGCATAACACCCTCCAGTTCCACCCACGCCATTGCAAATGGCAAGATCTCATTCCTTTTGATGGCTGCATAATATTCCATTGTGTATATATACCACATCTTCTTTATCCATTCATCTGTCGATGGACTTCTTGGCTCTTTCCACAGTTTGGCTATTGTGGACATTGCTGCTATAAACATTGGGGTGCACGTACCCCTTCAGATCCCTATATTTGTATCTTGTGGTAAATACACAGTAGTGCAATTGCTGGATCGTATGGTAGCTCTATTTTCAACTGTTTGAGGACCCTCCATACTGTTTTCCAGAGTGGTTGCACCAGCCTGCATTCCCACCAACAGTTGTAGGAGGGCTCCCCTTTCTCCGCATCCCCGCCAACATCTGTCGTTTCGTGACTTGTTAATTTTAGCCATTCTGACTGGTGTGAGGTAGTATCTCATTGAGGTTTTGATTTGGATTTCCCTGATGTCGAGTGATGTTGAGCACTTTTTCGTGTGTCTGTTGGCCATTTGGATGTCTTCTTTGGAAAAATGTCTGTTCATGTCTTCTGCCCATTTCTTGATTGGATTATTTGTTCTTTGGGTGTTGAGTTTGATAAGTTCTTTATAGATTTTGGATACTAGCCCTTTATCTGCTATGTTATTGGCAAATATTTTCTCCCATTCTGTCAGTTGTCTTTTGGTTTTGTGGACTGTTGCTTTTGCTGTGCAAAAGCTTTTTATCTTGATGAAGTCCCATTAGTTCATTTTTGCCCTTGCTTCCCTTGCCATTGGCAATGTTTTTAGGAAGAAGTTGCTGCAGCTGAGGTCGAAGAGGTTGCTGCCTGTGTTCTCCTTTAGGATTTTGATGGACTCCTGTCTCATGTTTAGGTCTTTCAACCATTTGGAGTCTATTTTTGTGTGTGGTGTAAGGAAATGGTCCAGTTTCATTCTTCTGCATGTGGCTGTCCAATTTTCCCAACACCATTTGTTGAAGAGACTGTCTTTTTTCCATTGGACATTCTTTCCTGCTTTGTCGAAGATCAGTTGACCATAGAGTTGAGGGTCCATTTCTGGACTCTCTATTCTGTTCCATTGATCGATGTGTCTGTTTTTGTGCCAGGACCATACTGTCTTGATGATGACAGCTTTGTAATAGAGCTGGAAGTCCGGAATTGGGATGCCGCCAGCTTTGCTTTTCGTTTTCAATATTCCTCTGGCTCTTCGGGGTCTCTTCTGGTTCCATACAAATTTTAGGATTATTTCTTCCATTTCTCTGAAAAAAGTGGATGGTATTTTGATGGGGATTGCACTGAATGTGTAGATTGCTCTAGGTAGCATTGACATCTTCACAATGTTTGTTCTTCCAATCCATGAGCATGGAACGTTTTTCCATTTCTCTGTGTCTTCCTCAATTTCTTTCATGAGTATTTTATAGTTTTCTGAGTACAGATCCTTTGCCTCTTTGGTTAAATTTATTCCTAGGTATCTTATGATTTTGGGTGCAATTGTAAATGGGATCGACTCCTTGATTTGTCTCTCTTCTGTCTTGTTGTTGGTGTATAGGAATGCCACTGATTTCTGTGCATTGATTTTATATCCTGCTACTTTACTGAATTCCTGTATGAGTTCTAGCAGTTTTGGGGTGGAGTCTTTTGGATTTTCCACATACAGTGTCATATCATCTGCAAAGAGTGAGAGTTTGACTTCCTCTTTGCCAATTTGGATGCCTCTGATTTCTTTTTGTTGTCTGATTGCTGTGGCTAGGACTTCTAATACTATGTTGAATAGCAGTGGTGATATTGGACATCCCTGCCGCGTTCCTGACCTTAGGGGAAAAGCTCTCAGCTTTTCCCCATTGAGAATGATATTCGCTGTAGGTTTTTCATAGATGGCTTTTATGATATTGAGGCATGTACCCTCTATCCCTAGACTCTGAAGAGTTTTGATCAAGAAAGGATGCTGTACTTTGTCAAATGCTTTTTCTGCATCTATTGAGAGGATCATATGATTCTTGTTCTTTCTTTCGTTAATGTATTGTATCACGTTGATTGATTTGCGGATGTTGTACCAACCTTGCAGCCCAGGGATAAATCCCATGGTGAATAATCCTTTTAATGTACTGTTGGATCCTATTGGCTAGTATTTTGGTGAGAATTTTTGCATCCATGTTCATCAAGGATATTGGTCTGTAATTCTCCTTTTTGATGGGGTCTTTGTCTGGTTTGGGGATCAAGGTAATGGTGGCCTCATAAAATGAGTTTGGAAGTTTTCCTTCCATTTCTATTTTTTGGAACAGTTTCAGGAGAATAGGTATTAATTCTTCTTTAAATGTTTGATAGAATTCCCCTGGGAAGCCATCTGGCCCTGGGCTTTTGTTTGTTGGGAGATTTTTGATGACTGCTTCAATTTCCTTAGTGGTTATAGGTCTGTTCAGGTTTTCTATTTCTTCCTGGTTCAATTTTGGTATTTGATCCATCTCTAGGAATGCACCCATTTCTTCCAGGTTATCTAATTTGCTGGCATAGAGTTGCTCATAGTGTGTTCTTATAATTGTTTGTATTTCTTTGGTGTTGGTTGTGATCTCTCCTCTTTCATTCATGATTTTGTTGATTTGGGTCATTTCTCTTTTCTTTTGGATAAGTCTGGCCAGGGGTTTATCAATCTTGTTAATTCTTTCAAAGAACCAGCTCCTAGTTTCGTTGATCTGTTCTACTGTTCTTTTGGTTTCTAGTTCATTGATTTCTGCTCTGATCTTTATTATTTCTCTTCTCCTGCTGGCTTTAGGCTTTATTCCCTGTTCTTTCTCCAGCTCCTTTAGGCGTAGGGTTAGGTTGTGTATTTGAGATCTTTTTTGTTTCTTGAGAAAGGCTTGTATTGCTATATACTTTCCTCTTAGGACTGCCTTTGCTGTATCCCAAAGATTTTGAACAGTTGTGTTTTCATTTTCATTGGTTTCCAAGAATTTTTTTAATTCTTCTTTAATTTCCTGGTTGACCCATTCATTCTTTAGTAGGATGCTCTTTAGCCTCCACGTATTTGAGTTCTTTCTGACTTTCCTCTTGTGATTGAGTTCTAGTTTCAAAGCATTGTGGTCTGAAAATATGCAGGGAATGATCCCAATCTTTTGGTACCGGTTGAGACCTGACTTGTGACCTAGGATGTGATCAATCCTGGAGAATGTTCCATGGGCACTAGAGAAGAATGTGTCTTCCGTTGCCTTGGGATGGAATGTTCTGAATATGTCTGTGAAGTCTATTTGGTCCAGTGTTTCATTTAAAGTCTTTATTTTCTTATTGATATTTTGTTTAGATGATCTGTCCATTTCAGTCAGAGGGGTGTTAAAGTCCCCCACTATTATTGTATTGTTGTCAATGTGTTCCTTCGCTTTGGTTATTAATTGGCTTATATAATTGGCTGCTCCCATGTTAGGGGCATAGATATTTACAATTGTTAGATCTTCTTGTTGGATAGACCCTTTAAGTAGGATATCGTGTCCTTCTTCATCTCTTATTACAGTCTTTGTTTTAAAATCTAATTTGTCTGATAGAAGGATTGCCACCCCAGCTTTCTTTTGGTGTCCATTAGCATGGTAAATGGTTTTCCACCCCCTCACTTTCAATGTGGGGGTGTCTTTGGGTCTGAAATGAGTCTCTTGCAGACAGCATATCGATGGGTCTTGTTTTTTAATCCAATCTGATAGCCTGTGTCTTTTGATTGGGGCATTTAGCCCATTTACATCAGGGTAACTATTGAAAGGTATGAATTTAGTGCCATTGTATTGCCTGTAAGGTGACTGTTACTGTCTATTGTCTGTGTTCTTTTCTGATCTATGCTGCTTTTAGGCTCTCTCTTTGCTTAGAGGACCCCTTTCAATATTTCTTGTAGGGCTGGTTTCATGTTTGCAAATTCCTTTAGTTTTTGTTTGTCCTGGAAGCTTTTTATCTCTCCTTCAATTTTCAATGAGAGCCTAGCTGGATATAGTATTCTTCGCTGCATATTTTTCTCGTTTAGTGTTCTGAAGATATCTTGCCAGTCCCTTCAGGCCTGCCAGGTCTCTGTGGATAGGTCTGTTGCCAATCTAATGTTTCTACCATTGTAGGTTACATATTTCTTCTCCCGAGCTGCTTTTAGGATTTTCTCTTTGTCTCTGAGACTCATGAGTTTTACTATTTGATGTTGGGGTGTTGACCTATTTTTATTGATTTTGAGAGGGGTTCTCTGTGCCTTCTGGATTTTGATGCCTGTTTCCTTCCCCACATTAGGGAAGTTCTCTGCTATTATTTGCTCTGATATACCTTCTGCCCCTCTCTCTCTTTCTTCTTCTTCTGGGATCCCAATTATCCTAATGTTGTTTCGTCTTATCATATCGCTTATCTCTCGAATTCGGCCCTCGTGGTCCTGTAGTTGTTTATCTCTCTGTTTCTCAGCCTCTTTATTTTCCATCATTTGGTCTTCTCTATCGCTGATTCTCTCTTCTGCCTCATTTATCCTAGCAGTTAGTGCCCCCATTTTTGATTGCACCTCATTAAAAGCCTTTTTGATTTCGACTTGGTTAGATTTTAGTTCTTTTATTTCTCCAGAAAGGGTTTCTCTAATAACTCCCACGCTTTTTTCAAGCCCAGCTAGTATCTTTAAAGTCATGATTCTGAACTCTAGGTCCAACATCGTACTAATGTCTGTATTGAGTAGGTCCTTTGCAGACGGTACTACCTCTTGTTCTTTTTGCTGAGGTGATTTTTTTCGTCTTGTCATTTTTTCCAGAGGAGAATAGATGAATGAGAAAACAAAATGCTAACAGGCTAACAACATCCTCAGCAAATATACTCTATACAAATCAGAAAAGGCCTGAAACCAGGGGAAAAGAAAGGGAAAGAAAGGAAAAAGAAAAAGATAAAAACAAACAAAAACAGAACAAAACAAAAAAAAGAATATGATCAAATATGATCAGGCTAGTGCATAGATCCATGCCACACAGTAGATTTTGGGTGTATTTTGGTCTGTTAGAAGAAAGTGCCTCCTAAAGTTTTAAAGGAAGAAAGACTCATATATGTACAAAATAAGGGTTGATACAATGAAGGGATGGAAGATGACTGTAAAGATTAAAATTATAAAAGATTTTATAAAAGGAATTGATAAGAAGTTCTTTGAAAAAAGAAAGAAGTTTAAAAAAAAAGAAAAAAAGGGAGAGAATGTGTTCAGGCAGGAGACTAGAACAAAGCCATACACTAGTGATTTAGGGTATATTTTGATCTGTTAGAAGAAACTGTATCTTAAAATTTTAAAGAGAGAACAACTGATATATATATGCCAAAAATAAGGGTAACTACTATGAAGGGATAAAATATGACTCTAAAAATGAAAAATAAAAATTTAAAAAAAGGGATTGATAAGATGTTGGTTGAAAAAGGGAAAAAGAAAAATTCGAAAGAAAAACAGTTAAAAAAATTAACTTTGAAAAACTAATGAATCATGGTAAAAAAAGCCATGAATTCTATGTGCAGTATTCCCCTAGCGCTGAGTTCTCCCGTTCTCCTTGATCGGTAAACTTGGTCTTGGCTTGCTGGCTGTTCGTGCTGATCTTCTGGGGGAGGGGCCTGTTGCCGTGGTTCCCAAATGTCTTTGCTGGAGGCAGAATTGCCCGGGCTAAGCAAGCTGCTCGGGTTTGCTCTCAGGAGCTTTAGTTCCCTGCAAGCTCTTGGTACAGCTTTGGAGGACGAGAGTGAAAATGGCGGCCTCCCAATCTCCGCTCTGGAGGAGCCAAGAACTCGGGGCCCTACTCCTCAGTGCGCCCCCAGAGAAAAGCAGTCACTCCCGTCTCCCTGGTCTCCAGCCGCACTCCATGCTCACCCGGCCTGTGACCGAGTTTCTATCTCTGGCACCCGACCCCGTGTGGAGTCTCCAAACCCAGCAGATCCCTGAGGTGCACTCCCGCACCGCTCCTCCTGGGGGGGAGGGAGGGGAGTCTCCCTGGCTCTGCCACTTGTTGGGTCCCTGCTGGAGGAGCAGTGACCCGACTGGGCCGCGGATCACAGTTTATGGCAACCCCGAGCTGAGAGCCCGCACCTCGGCTCCATCTCTGCAGCCGGCTTCCCCGTTCCGATACCTGGGAGCTCTGCTGCACTCAGGCACCCCCGGTCTTTCTGTGACCCCGAGGGTCCTGATACCACACTGTCCCGTGAGGTTTCCACCTCCTGCTTAGCCACTGGAGGGACGTCCCTCAGCGGAGCCGACTTCTTAAAAGTTCCGATTTTGTGCTCTGCGACTCTAGCACTTGCCAGAAGCGGCCGATGGAGGCCCCCTCCCCCGCCGTCTATCCTCCTGAATATCGCCTCGGATTCACTTCTCCGCATGTCCTACCTTCCAGAAAGTGGTCGCTTCTCTGTTCAGAGAGTTGTTGCTACTCTCTTCTTCGATCTCCTGTTGAGTTCGTAGGTGTTCAGAATGGTTTGATCCCTATTCAGCTGAATTCCTGATACCAGACAAAATCCAGGTCTCCTACTCCTCTTCCATCTTGCTCCGCCCTGCCCCCGAGGACGGTGACATCTTAAGGGGAGTGACCATGGAAGACCTCACTGAGCAGATGATATCTGAGCAACATCTTGAAGTAAGTGAGGGAGAAAGTCCTGTGGTGGTTTGAGGAAGTGTTCCAGACAGAAGCAACAGCAGGGGCAAAGTTGTAACACACAATGCCCCATGTGTTAAAGATGCTAAGGTGGCTTATGAAAAATGAGCAACTTTAAAAACAATTTTAAGGATTATTTACAAATAAAGAAAAAAAATCTTTCTTGTAAAATTCTCACACATGGCACAAATATAAAATCAATAAATCATGTGTCTACTCCCAAATTTTATATCAGAATATTGTAGGAACAGAGAATAGGTACTGTCTAATCATAAACACTAATGAAGAACCAAAGCTGGGATTATGCCCGTGGAACACATGTTCAAGACAAAGGCTTATAAATGAGACCAAGGACCAGGAAGAAATTTTGCTTCAACTTCCCCCCCCTTATCTATATGGCATAAAATAATGTAACTCTGCATTAACCTATATAGAACCCAGCCACAGAAAATATGTGTGATTCTGTATTTTTTTTCCTGACATTGTTCCAAAGATAGTGTCCCTGCTTGAAAAATAAAGCAGACCATTATGATGCTATCTGTATAATACAAGCCAGCAAAAATCCGTTAGTCTGAGTTGCCGAGATAACTTAGCCAGGTCACTGCATCCACAGTTTCTCTGCCCACTGCACAACTAAGCAACACTAGGTCTTTGTTTCTTCTCTCTGCTTCTTCTTGTTGTAACAACCCTATACACAATAAAATCATTTATGTGGAATCCAGATAGTCAAACATACCCAAAGAGATTACAATATCACCCTGCTCTGGTAAGACCAAAGTTGCAGCCCCCTCACCAGCTCTTAGTGGAACCCGCTTTCGTGTTACCTGCACACTGCACCCCCCTCACTTTTGCTTTAGTCCCTTTCAACTCAGCTCTCTCAGGCAACAGCTAAACCTATTCCCTGAAAATTCATTCTGAATGAAATGCTGAAGAAGAGCTTCATAGAGTATCTCTCCTAAGGGAAGAAGTCTGTAGGGTAGAGTACTTTCTAGTCAGCCTTCAGGCAGGCTGACTTTCTCACCTGGCCTGTTGTTTTCTGTCACCTGGTCATTCTCTAAAACAAGCCAGGTTCCTGGAAAAAAGGAACAAAAAGTATTAACCTAACTAACTGTTCTTTCTTATGCTTTATATCAGAGACACTTAAACAAAGGAACAGAGGATGTTCCTAGGATGTCTGCTAGGAAAGACATAAGTAAGATATTTATCTGTAGATAGATATTTGCGTTCACAATATGATGCAATGGCATAAAAAGCATTTAAAATTGAACTTTGGAAAAACTTAGATTGACAAGAGCAAATTTCCAAGACATAAGAATAAGTGAAGAAAGCATTCTATAATGTGGTATGTCTTTATAAATATGTGTACTCATGCATCTGCCTACAAATATATATGGGAATGTACAAATATAGAAGCAAATATATGTACATAAAAGAAATAATACATTATCAGTAGTAGTAAAATTATAGGTAACTTTTGGGGTATTTTTTATATTATTCTGTATTTCCCAAATGTATATAGTTCATCTGCAGAGCTAGTTTTACTTCTTCGTTTCCTTAGAGATTCACACAAAAACCAAACATAAACAAGTAAGAAAAACCTGTTGCAACTAGTAAGTGAATCAGTAAAGTGGTAGGATACAAAATCAACACACAAAAATCAGTTGTATTTCTGTATGCTAACAACAACCAATGTGAAAAGAAAACTAAGGAAACAATTCATTTACATTAGTTAGCATCAAAAAGAGTAAAATACTTAGGAATAAATTAACCAAGGAGGTGAAAGACTTGAGCACTGAAAACTATAAAACATTGATGAAAGAAATTAAAATAAATAAATAAATAAATAGAAGGACATCTTTGTTCATGGACTGGAAGAATTAATATTTTTTTTGACTCTCCATATTCCCCAAAGTGACTTGTAGATTCAGTGCACTCCTTATCAAAATCCCACTGGCATTTTTTTTACAGAAATAGAAAAATATTCTAAATTTCATATAGAAGCAGAAAAGACCTTGAATTGCTAAAGCAATTTTGAGAAGAATAACAGAGTCAGAGGCATCACATGCCCTGTTACAAGCTACAGTAATTAAAACAGTACAGTTATAGCACAAAAACAAACATATAGAGTAATGGAAGAGAATCAAAGCCCAGAAATAAACCTATTCATATAGAGTCAGCTGATCTTTTTTTAAAATATTTTATTTATTTGAGAGAAAGAGAGAGCACAAGCAGGGTGAAGGGCAGAGGGAGAAGCAGACTCCCCGCTGAGCAGGGAGCCTGATGTGGGATTCAATATCGGGACTCCAGGATCATGACTTGAGCCAAAACAGACTCTTAACCGACTGAGCCACCCAGGCGCCCTGCAGTCAGCTGATCTTTGACAGATGCTAGGAACACACAGTGGAAAAAAGATAGTCTTTTCAATATGGTGTTGGGAAAACAGGATATCCATATGCAAAAGATTGAAATTGGATCCTTACCTCATAGCATATACAAATATGAACTCAAAATGTGTTAAAGACTTAAGCATAAAATCTAAAAGAATAAAAGTCTTGGAAGAAAACTGAGGGAAAAACTACATGACATTGGATAGGGTAATGATTTCTTGCATATGACATCAAAAACACAGGCAACAAAAGCAAAAATAGACAAGTGGGATTATATAAAACTAAAAAGCTTCTGTGAAGCAAAGAAAACAACAAAATGAAAAGTCAACCTACAGAATGGGAGAAAATATTTGCAGATCATATATCTCAAAAGGAATTAATATGCAAAATATATAGGGGACTCCTCAAAACCATAGCAAAAAACAAATAATTCAATTAAAAAATGAGAAAAGGACCTAGAGAGACATTTACCTAAAGATGACATACAAATGGCCAGTAGATACAACATCACTAATCATCACGGAAATACAAATCAAAACCACAATGAGATATCACTTCACACCTATTAGGATATTTTCAGAAAAACAAAACAAAGCAAAAACAAAGGATAGCAACCGTTGGTAAGAATGTGGAGAAAAAAGAATCTGGGTACACTCCTAGTAGAAATATAAATTGGTAGAGCCATTATGGAAAATAATACAGAAGTTCCTCAAAAAATTAAAAATAGAGTTACCTTTTGATCCCAACAATCCCAACTCTGGGTACATATCCAAAGGAATTAGGATCTTGAAGAGATATCTGCATCCCTGTTCATTGCAGCATAATTCCCAATAGCAAGATACATAAACAATCTTAATGTCCATCAGTGGATGAACGGATAAGAAAAATGTGGTATACACATACAATGAAATATTAAGGCTTAAAAGAAAAGGAAATCAGACCATGTGTGACAACATGGATGGATTTGGAATATATGATGCTAAGTGAAATAAGCCAGACAAAGAAAGACAAATGCTGCATGATCTCACTTATATATGCAATCTAAATAGTCAAACACAAAGAAGCAAAGTATAGAATTAACAGATCTAAGAGGATAGATCTTATGTTAAGTATTCTAAACACAAAAAGAAAATAGGGGGGTGGCAAGAGGAAACCTTTGGAAGTGATGGATAAGTTTATGGCATTGATAGTGATAATGCTTTCACAGGTGTATATTTATCTTCATACACATCAGGTTGTAGAAATTAAATATTTACAGTTTTTTGTATGTTAATCATACTTCAGTAGAGCAGTTAAGATTGTAGTGTTTACAATTTAGATTTTACAATCAGGGAAAATGGTCTTTTCAAATGATATATTGTATTATCTGCATTATTGTTTTGCTTCTGTCCTCAACAGAGAACCAAATGTGTGTGTTAAATAGGAACATCTCTTAAAGGCATAAATTCCTTATGGGGGAGAAGAAAATCTTACCATCAAATAGTTTCTCTCCAGCCTCTATGGCACCAACTACAGAGATGCACAAGTTGCTAAGGTCAAGGAGTATGTGACCGTTATTGTGTGTGGACTTGTCCCCAAGGGGGTAATTCAGAGGACACTCAGCCTGGTGAATATGGCACATAAATGTCCTATTTTCTCAGATCTGAGAAAATAGGACATTTGTGTGCAACATTTAAATGTATTTGACAGCCTAAGCACATAATTTCTTTCTGAAGGAGGTTTTCTGCTGAAGGTTATGCTGTACATTCCATTAAAACATAAATCTGTTGGCTGTTTGTTAAGCCTCCTGTACAATGAAATCAAAGCAATCGCCAATGGATATGGTTCACTGGAAAAATGTAAACTGGCTTCTCCACCCCCCAAAAAATGGGTTAAGTTATGCAGGAGGTTTTGCACACATTCTTTACACACATCATGTCTCTTCGTAAGGGAAAGCTTTACCGCAACACTTCTCATTGCACCTGCCAACTCCCTTTCTCCTGAAAGCACAAATCCCCATTCTACATCGAAGAATGACTAATGCCTCTCAGTGCCCAGAATGTGTTTGTAACAATTGATATTTCATCCTCTGGTGCCAGGCTACATGAATAGAGTGCTTTATGTTGAAGGCTCAGGAATGTGCTTTTATCTCTTTGGTATTGTAGGGGAGGAAAACTTCTCTTCTTCCCTTCTAGGTTCTTCGGCTGGCCTAATGATTAAATTGACATAAAACAGATAAGAGGAGAAAAGCAAATTTAATTTTGTGTGTACACAAGTCCCATAAGACATGAAAGGTTCACTGACAGGTAATTGAGGTTTATATGCCATCCTGAGCTAAAGAGAAGGGGATAGGGGCCTAAGACTTCAAAGGGGAGGAAGGCAATTCATAAATAAATGTTTACCATGCCATGGAGAGAGGCCTTTCTCATGTAAAAAAAAAAGTTATCTTTGGTAATAGCTCTCTTCAGGGTATAAGCTCTTTACATAAAATTCTTTCAGGAAGTTAAGGGACAGGTAAAAACTCTTGAGTCTTTTGGGCTCTGACCATTTTCAGTTTGAAATAATTCACATGCAAATATGGTACATTCTGGGGTTGCCTGCCCTGAACCCCGTCAGTATCCCACCCAGATTAAATATGCCCACAATCTATGCAGGGCCAATGCAACCCAAGCACATAAGACAGGCATCTCACAAAGTACAGGAGCACCAGAGGTTTACATAATGTATCACAGATATGCAAATTTTCTTTGGGGGAGATAAAATATGATATAGAAAATACCTGAGGGAACCAAAAGCACCCCAGTTTTTCTAAGTCTGATCTTTATTAATAGGGATATCATGGCATGGAATTTAGACTCCAAAGCTTATCATACCTCTAAACTTCCTTATTTAAATCAGGTATTATAGTTTATTGTTATAAATTGCCTCTGCTCTTCACCCAAGCTATCTCCACTCCTATACTTTACATCAATGTTTAATTAGAAAAACAGATAACTCTTAATTTAAGTAATTTTACCATAATTATCTACCACAGTGACAAAAGAGAATAAAAGAGAGTGGGAAAGGAAAAATGACCTTAAAAATAATTTGATGGTTGGTATATGGAAAATCAAATATCTTTCCAATACTGGGAGTTTAGGAGAGAAAAATCTTTTATCGTCATATGAATCTCATCTATCATTTTATGAATGTAGCTCTATTATTTAAATAATTCTTATCCATTTATTTAAACTTCTCTTGGATATTCTTGACTGTGAAATATGAATTATAAGCGTTGAGAATGAAAACTGATAGCTGTCTCTGGGTAATTCTAAAAAATGCATAGTTGGTGATGAGTTGGTTATTTGTATTACTCAATAATTGGTTGATAAATTATTAGCATTTTTCTATTCCCTGTACTGTTCCACCTAACCTATCTATCCCATCCTCACACCTTCACAATGTAGTATTTTTGCCAAATCAAGGAAAGGATAACTAACCTAAGCCTGATCCTAAAATGCCATCAATTGAAAGTCAAAGTGCCCATTTTGCATCCTTTGAAGTATCTCCAATTGTCATCCCTGGGGAGTCTGAAAGTACTATAGGCAAAAGAAATGCAAAAAAAAAAAAAAAGCAACAACAAACATGACTTATTAGGTGTTTGTTATGTTCATTTCTCCCTTAATGGGACATGCACATATTTTTTATCTGACCAGAACTGAGACTCTTCCAGGCTTCCCAATCTCAAGGGCTCAACTCTGTACCAGGGCCAAGGTTTTCAATGGAGCTTCTCAGAAGTAAAACTGTTTGGGCATATGGATTATTTAACTTAAACACAGATGAACACCAACAATGAAATATCTGAAAAAGAAATGCTTGCATATATGGTCAACTAATATTTGACAGGGGAGCCAAGGATACTTAATGGGGAGAGGATATTCTCTTCAATAAATAGTAATGGAAAATTGGATAAGCATATGCAAAAAAATGAAACTGAACTCCTATTTTACACCACTTACAAAAATTAATTCCAAATGCATTAAAGACTTAAAAACAAGACCTGAAAATGTAAAACCTCTAGCATAAAACACAGAAAAAGCTCCTGGGCATTGGTTTTGGTAGTGACTGCTTGGATATGTCACAAAAAACAAGCAACAAAAGCAAAAATCAATGTGAGACTACATGAAACTGAAAAGCTTCTGAACAGCAAAAGAAACAATAAACACAATGAAAAGGCAATCTACAAAATGGAGAAAATATTTGCAAGCAGTTTATCTGATAATGGGTTAATACCCCAAATATAAAGCAAGTCATACAACTCAACAACAACAACCCCAAACAGTTCAATTAAAAATGGGCAGAGAACCTGAATAGACATTTTTTCAAAGAAGACATACAAATGACCAATAGGCATATGAAAAGGTTCTCAGCATAACTAAACACCAGGGAAATGAGATAAAAACCATAATGAGGTATCACCTCACACCTTTCAGAAGGATAATTATCAAAAAGTTAAAAAATAACAAGTGTTGGCTAGGGTATGGCGAAAAGGGCGCTACTGAGGGGAATGTGAATTGGTGCAACCACTATGGAAAGCATTATAATGTTTTCCCAAAAAATTAAAAATAGAACTGCCATATGATTCATCAATCCTACTTCTGTATGTATATATAAAAAAAGTGAAATCAGGATGTCAAAGAGGTATCTGCCCTCCCATGTTCGTTGCAGCATTATTCACAACAGCCACATATAGAAACAACCGAAGTGACCATCTACAGATAAATGGATAAAGATGTGATATGTATATTGCACTCTACACAGCCATGAGAAGGAAGGAAATGCTATTTGTGACAACACGGATGGAACTTGAGGGCATTATATTAAGATAAATCAGAGAAAGACAAATACTGCATAATCTCACTTATATGTGGAATTTAAAAAGCCAAACTCACAGAGACAGAGAGTAGAATGGTAGTTGCCAAGGCTTGGGTGGTGGGTAGGGGAAATGGGGACATGTTGGTCAAAGGGAGCAGACTTTCAGTTTTAAGTTGAATAAGTTCTGGAAATCCATTGTATAGCATTGTATTACATACAAGAAAGTTGCTAAGAGAGCAGATCATAAACATTTTCACCACACACACACACACACACACAAACACACACGGGTAATTATGTGAGATGATGGAAGTGTTAACTGACACTATGTTAATCATTTCACAATATGATACAGGTATTAAGTTATCACCTATACACTTGAAACATATACAATGTTAGATATCAATTGCATCTCAAAAAATCTGGAAAAATACATAGTGGAAATCACTTTTCTTGAGTTCTGCATTTGATATTTGTCTGTATCCAGGTTCTAGTACTAATAATACATCTCCCCTGGCTCACACATATCCCTCAACACAATGACCCTGGTGGGAGCTCAGGTCTTATGTAGTGTTATCCCAACTTTGGTAAGTTTAACTTCCTTAAGCCTTAAATTTGTACTCCAGTCTTTTATCCCAGGTTACTCATTGAGGCCTGAGCCCGATTTAATTTACTAATCTAGTCATGTATCTTATGCCATGAAATCTAATTTTTGAGTTTCAAGCCTCTATGAAAGGACATTGCCTGGTACACAATGTTGAAATGGGAAAAAGAATAGCTAGGTAAATAGAGACTGGCTTTCAGAAAATATATGGGCAGTAAGTTGCAGTTATAGCAGATGATTTAAAAAATGATGGCCCACATTGTGTAAAAGGAAACATCCTCTAAGAGTGGCAGAAAATGGCAATGGGAGAGTTTGAGAACAGGTATTACATAGATATTAGGACTAGTTTTATGCGTCATAAAATTCAAGAATTAGATGTATAATTATTGAAGTATTTTTTGAGAATAAAACATCTTAACAAACAATCACCTTTCTATATTTCACACATTTGTGATTTATGGAAGGAAGAGTGACGGTACTCACACAGACCGGCAGTACAATCCACCACAGGAACTTGGCTTCTGCGGATTTCAGTCAAAAACCTGATTGTTTTCATCAATCTGGATTTTATATAATTTCAGTGGATAAAGCTAGTATTACTTGAAATATTAGTTCTCTTACAAGTAATTTTAAATATTAATAGTATTTATTTTTTATTCCTCTCAGTATAATCACTGATGTTAGCTTTGGGTTTTAAAATTCATTCATTCATTCATTCATTTTTAAAAAACTCACCACAGAAAACAAGTATTTGTTAGTTGCTTATTATTTGGCAGATTTATGCTACTCACTGGTGATATAAAAGTGAATCAAATCAGTGAGTTTTCTTCTCTCAGGATCCTAACAGTTAAGTAGGGAAAACAGACCTTCATCAAATAATCACAGAAAAACTATAGTTGAAAAATTTGCTAAGTCCTATGAATACTAATAATTAATATTGGTTGAGAGCTTGTTATGTGCCAGACATTGGTGTAAATACTTTAACAGAATTAGCACATTTAATTCTCACCACCACCCTAAGTGGTATATCCTAGTATTATTTCCATTTTACAAGTGAAGTCACTGAGGCCAGAGATAGTAAATCATGTGGTATCTTAGAACACAAAATACCAAGTAGCAGAATGGACACTGATTATAGGAGCTTGATCTTAGAGCCTGTCTTATATTAACATAACCTTACTTCCTCTCATGTAAAAAAAAAAAAAAAAGTATGCTATGACAATGCATGAGTCAGCTTTCACTATATTACGCTGAAATAACAAATATACCCCCAAGTCTCTGTGGCTTATAACAATAAAAGTTGATTTATTTATTGCTCATGTCAGTGTCCCCTGCAGGTCTGCTGCAACTCTGTTCCATGTCCTTTTTTTCTGGAATCCAGGAGAAAACAAAATTTCCTGTCTTAGCTATAAGACCTGAAACCTCTTAGTAGACATGACATCACTTACACTTGCATGTTACCGTACAAAGCAAGCCTTGTTATAAAATTGGGCATTAATGGGATAAGAAATGTCTTCCTCCTACAAGAAGAGATACCTAGGAAGGGTCCTACCAGGGTGAATCGAGAAAGCAGGAGATATTTTTAACAACTAATATAGCCCACAAAAGATATGTAATGTAAGAGAAATCCTTAATCTAGTCAGGGAGTCAAAGAAAGCTTGAGGTACTGTCTTAGTAGTGTTCTAATGGATAAAAGGTCATTACCTAAAAGCTGTGGTCCACAGAGACCATGCCACATAGTAGAAATGGCAGGTACAAATATCATGAGATTCAAGTAAGCATGGCCTTTTAAAGAATTGAAAGAAATATGGCTGAAGTAAAGACTGTAAAGACAGGGGAGACTGTCCTGAGATGAGTTGTAGAGGTAAGCAATGACAAAATTATACAGGCCCTTCTGGGCCTCATTAAGATTTTGCACATTTATCTTGATAGGAACACATTGAAGTATTTTAAATAAAGGGATGATTTCCCCAGTGATTTTGGCTGCTTTACAAAAGAATCATTCTAGGTGAGCTTCACTAACCTAAAGATGTCTCCATCTCCCAGATCTTCCTAATACTATTGTTTTAACTGTTTAAGAAGAGAAAGTAGAGCTAGCTTTTCTATTGTTACCCCTAGCAGAGTTCACTATCAGATCCATCCAAATACAGTGATTCAGAACAGAGTCAGTAACTTCTTCCCTTTCTCTCAGAAGGCAGTTTATACCCTGCCACTTCTATGGTTCAAGTTCTCCCCAGTCACAGGAACCCTTCTGTGTTCCCCTCTTGTCCTTGAGGAGCTGAACAGAGAGCCAACAGTGATGTAGCAAGTCTGCACAGGAGGCCCTTTGCCCTTTATAGTAAGGAGGAGGACTCAGCTGGGAACTGCAGCAGTTTAGAATAGGAAATACGTGCAAATTACTTCTTTTTTTAAAATTTTTATTGTTATGTTAATCACCATACATTACAGCATTAGTTTTTGATGTAGTGTTCCATGATTCATTGTTTGTGCAGAACGTGCCCTCTTTAATACCCATCACCAGGCTAACCCATCCTCCTACCCCCCTCCCCTCTAGAACTCTGTTTGTTTTTCAGAGTCCACCGTCTCTCATGGTTCATCTACATGCAAATTACTTCTAAGTAGAGCATTCAATCTGGAAAAGTTGCAGCATGTGCTTCAGATGTTTTTGGTAGAAATAAGTGCCACCACCTCATTGTCATGGCATCCATCATTATGTTCTGATATGAACTCAGGTTTGCCTCAGGCATTCCATGAAGAATTGTGCCATCCCCCAAATGGTGTGCAGCCCATCCTAGCCTGTCTTCCTGCTACTGGTAATATAGGTCCATTTTATCTGTCTCTTCGACTGGTAACATTAACTTTCGGATGCTGGTCAGTTAAGAGATAAACAAGAGGAAAAGCAGCCATTGTATATGTTGTATGTTATGCTACTGTATTACCTGGGGAAAGCTCTCAGTCTATATTTGTATCAGCTACAGAGGGCACATTGTATTTGTTAGAATAGTGCCGGGTTCTACCACTGTGAAGCATCAAAATTCCAAATTCCACTCCACATTAACTTATCATAGATGCAAGTGAGCACTTCTAAGTGACCATTCAGGAAACCAGCATCCTTCCATCTTGTGAGTCTACTATCCTTGAAGTCCTCTTATTAGTCCTCTCATTAATCAGTAGATAAGGAGAAAACACGGAGCAACTCTCAATGCATGTATTTTAGGAAGCAAGTATGGAAGGGGAGCATGTTAGCTTCTGCTCACACTCCACATGCCATGAGCCACAACCCAGCCATATGGCCACACTGAACTAATGGAACAGCTGGGAAATAAAGTATAGCTGTAAGTACAGGAAATAGAAGAAACAGATTTGGAGAAGAGCTAAGTACTCTACCACACACGTTACGTTTTTATTTAATCTTAAAATTTGGAAATGAAATGGTAAATTTTATGTTACATATATTTTACCATCACCACAGCAGGAAATGTTGGGGGAATAGGATCTTCAGAAAAGTCAATTTCTGGTTCATTAAATTTTACTAAAAAATATCCTTTGGGTGGTCCAGCTCTTACTATTCAAAGTGAGATTCAATGAGCTCATTTTCCTGTCTTATTTAGCATAACACAGTTTGCAATTTTTGGCATCCAGATTGAAGTTCCAGAGAGTGATTTTAAAAATCACTTGAAGTCATACCAATAAAGAGTGACTTTATGGTTTTTTTCCCCTCAACATCCATTATTTTGTTTATTTTTCCAACAAATATCTATTGACTGCCCATTATATTCAGAAACTGTATGAGACAATGGGTACAAAGAAGTAAACAAACGGATAAATCCCTAACCTGACCTTGTGGAGTTTCTATTCTTTAGAGGCAGAAGAATATTACACAAGGACAAAAAGCCAGTCTATGAACAACTATATGTTGTCATGACAATGTAGAGCTAGAAAAACAGCTGTGGTCTGTGTAACCAGCAGAAGTTAGTTGCAAGAGAGAGAAAGTGGGTGGAAAGGCATTTCAGGCACTGCTGGTACAAAGACTCTAGTTGGGAAGGGGTGTAGCAACAATAGAACAACAGTGTGAGGGAGGGGGAAAGGGACAGGAGATAATAATAGGGAGTTAGGTAAGGCCAGGTTAAGCATGGACATAAAATTTCTAAAGGACTTTGGACTTGTTTCTGAGGGCAGTGTAGAGCCATTGACGTTTTGGAGCAAGTTATCAGTTACAATTTGGAAAGATGACACTGGTTGTTCTTTTTGTTTTGTTTCTGGGTTTTGTTTTTCTAAATTTTTTATTTAAATTCAATTTAATTAACATATAGTGTATTATTAGTTTCATATCTTCAATCACTTCAAACTTGATAAAGCCCAAACTGACCCGACCTGGCTCTGCATTATATCCACAGATCCACCACCTACTAATAAGCCCGCTAAAAAAATTTCAGCTCCAATTTCTCCAAAATCCACATCTAGTTGGTGGATAAATGTCATTGACTTTACCTCCTAAATATCTCCAAGTCCCTTCACTGTTCTCCAAGACCTCTGCATTATCAGCCTCTCTTCATCTTTCTCCGGGTTGTTCCAACAACCTCTACTTTGCCTTACCCTTCAGTGGCTTGTTCTTGCTTTCAAGATAAACTCCAAACCATTTGAAATAGCAGAGACACTGCTCCAGCTAGCCAAATCTCTTTCTTTCTCTTCTCCAGCTACAAGCTTAACCAGTTTGTGTTTGTTTGATAATAAGAATTTCAGTATCAATAAGAGTAATGTTATTTTCCCTAAGAAGCCTCCCTGGCTTGTTTCTTGTGGCAGACTTAGCCATTTCTTCCTCTTAGAATCCACAGCTCTGTGTGTGTTTTATATATATATAATATATATATATATATATATATTACTTGTACAATTGCATTGTAATAGGTTGTTTCCATGTCTAGCTACCAGCTTGGGATTTGGGCCTGTGGTAAAACATTTTACTCATATTTGTGTACCTAGTATCTCACACTGCCTAGGCTTACAGTATATGTCTAGTATTTACTGAGAATGAAAAATACAGGTGAACAGATAATTTAAAAATGTGGAGAGTTGTATTGATGGTAGGCATTTGATGTTATTAAAATTTTTAAAGAATTTTGCTATGTGGTTTGCATAGACTATTACAAATCTGAAAGCAACTCCAAAATAAGGAATATTATCAATTGACTCTAGATTTCATACTTCAACATTAACAATTCTTCCATTATTTAGAAATCTTGTCTTTGAACTTCATAAGAAGTGTCTACTAGATAAAGTCATTAGTCTCATGCTAAGGATAATTGGTAAGAATTAATTGATAGCTTCTTATATAATTACTAAGAATAAAAGTGAATACAAACTTATAAATGTGATAAATGTCACTTTATAAATGTGATTTGGCAATATATTTTGATAACCTTTAAAAAGTTCATGCAACTTATACAGCAATTTTATCTCTGGTAATCTATCTTAAGGACCTAATCAGGGTGCGTAGAGATATTTAAGTAAAAGGATATTTACGACAATGTTATTGTGTGTACAAGCCTGACTGCAGTGAATTGGGGGTAAGTAAATAAAGATGATGAATTTCTAAGAGAGATTATATAGTCACTCAGTGTTTTTAGGGGAATAAGGAATATAAATATAAGCAATCAGAAATGTGAGATTTATAAAAATACATACAGTGAGATCCTATATCTTTTAAAAAAAGTACATACATAGTATTGGAAACATATGCATGAAAATAGCCTGGAGGAAAGTGTACCAGAATAATACAATAATTCAGTGTTATGAAGATGATCATGAATTTTCTTTAACCATTAATTTTACAATCTAAAAAAATAGCCAGTAAGTACATGTTCTCACTAGTTGTATTTTCTACCTGCCCACTTTCCCAGGATTTCTTCTCAGAAATTTGTTACAGTTGATAGCCCTATCGGAAGGTCAGCATGCTACATAACACTGAGCCACAAATTGCCCAAATAAATTTAGTCTATATGTTGTGTGGTTAGTTACATACTTACAAGATATTTCACTTGGCATTTTTGTTTTAAAGGTTTATTTATTTTAGAGAGAGAGCACACAAGCAAGGGGAGGGGCAGAGGTAGAGGGATAGAAGCAGACTCCCTGCTGAGTTTAGAGCCCATGCAGGGCTTGATCCCAGGACCCTGAGATCATGACCTGTGCTGAAATCAAGAGGTGGCTCCTTATCCAACTGGTGCCCCTTCACTTGGCATTTTAAAAATAGGATATTGAAGGTGTTAGCGTTTGGAACCAAAGTATAAGTGTTTTAATAAAGAAAGAGGCAATGGAAAACAAAGGAAGTAAAAGGAAACTGCAGTGATGATTTATTAAGAGCCCAAAGAAGCAGAGGCAATGATTAAAACTGTTTCTATACCATAATATCCAATAGAGGGCAAGGTCCATGCCTTTGTTTACTGTCTTTAATTGTATTCATTTTATTTATTCCATCCACAAAGGTGTATTACCTTCCTCCTTTTTTCAAGGACCTAGTACTGTGTGAGGCTCTGGGGATTAAACAAGGCAAACATTTCTGATACTGTGGAACTTACAGTACAGTGCAGGGGACTAAATTCTCAGGGTTGCATGGAATAAAGACTAAGTTAAACATTACTCTTTATTTTTTTAAATTTAAATTCAATTAATTAACATAGAGTATATTATTGGTTTCAGAGGTACAGTTCAGTGATTCATCAGTTGTATATAACACCCAGTGCTCATTACATCACCTGCCCTTCTTAATACTCATCACCCAATTACTCTATTCCCCCATCCACCTCCCCTACAGCAAATCTCAGTCTGTTTCCTTTGATTAAGGGTCTCTTATGGTTTGTCTCCCTCTCTGATTTCGTCTTTATTTTTTCCTCCCTTCCCCTATGTTCCTTTGTTTTGTTTCTTAAATCCCACATATGAGTGAAATCATATAATTGTCTGAGTGACTTACTTCACTTAGCATAATACCCTCTAGTTCTTTCATTCTTTTTTATGACTGAGTAATATTCCATTGTATATATACACCACATCTTCTTTATCCATTCGTCTGTTGATGGACATCTGGGCTCTTTCCATAGTTTGGCTCTGGTAGACATTGCTGCTATAAACCCTGGGGTTCAGGTGCCCCTTCAGATCCCTACATTTGTATCTGTGGGGTAAATACCTAATAGTGCACTTGCTAGGTCACAGGGTAGCTCTATTCTCAACTTTTTGAGAAAACTCCATACTGTTTTCCAGAGTGGCTGCACCAGCTCGCATTCCACCAACAGTATAAGAGGGTACCTCTTTCTCCCCATCCTCACCAACATCTGTTGTTTCCTGACTTGTTAATTTTAGTCATTCTGACTGGTGTGAGGTGGTATCTCATTGTGGTTTTGATTTGTATGTTCCTGATGCCAAGCGATGTGGAGAATTTTTTCATGTGTCTATTGGCCATTTGTATGTCTTCTTTGGAGAAATGTCTGTTCATGTCTTCTATTTGTTGATTGGATTATTTGTTCTTTGGGTGTTGAGTTTGGTAAGATCTTTATAAATTTTGGATACTAGCCCTTTACCCGATAAGACCTTTGCAAATATCTTCTCCCATTCTGTAGGTTGCCTTTTGATTTTGTCAACTATTTCCTTTGTTGTGCAAAACTTTTTAATCTTGATGAAGTCCCAATAGTTCATTTTTGCCTTTGTTTCCCTTGCCTTTGGCAATGTGTCTAGGAAGAATTTGTTGCAGCCGAGGTAGAAGAGGTTGCTCCCTGTGTTCTCCTCAAGGATTTTGGATACCTATTCTTCTGAAACTGTTATAAAAAATAGAAATGGAAGGAAAACTTCCAAACTCATTTTATGAGGCCAGCATTACCTTGATCTCAAAACCAGAAAAAGACCCTAAAAAAAAGGAGAATTACAGACCAATATCCCTGATGAATATGGATGCAAAAATTCTCACCAAAATACCAGCCAATAAGATCCAACAGTACATTAAAAGGATTATTCACCATGACCAAGTGGGATTTACTTCTGGGCTGCAAGGGTGGTTCAACACCCAGGAATTAATCAATGTGATACACTCAATTAATAAAAGAAAGGACAAGAACCATATGATACTTAGATGCAGAAAAAGCATTTGACAAATTACAGCATCCTTTCTTGATTAAAACTCTTCAGAGTGTAGGGTTAGAGGGTACATACCTCAATATCATAAAAGCCATCTATGAAAAACCCACAGTGAATATCATTCTCCATGGGGAAAACCTCTGTTTTTCCCTTAAGATCAGGAACACGGCAGCGATGTCCACTATCATCCCTGCTGTTCAACATAGTACTAGAAGTCCTAGCCTCAGCAATCAGACAACAAAAAGAAATAAAAGGCATCCAAATTGGCAAAGAAGAAGTCAAACTCTCACTCTTTGCAGATGACATGATACTTTATGTGGAAAACCCAAAATTCTCCACCCCAAAACTGCTAGAATTCATAGAGGAATTCAGCAAAGTGGCAGGATATAAAATCAATGCACAGAAATCAGGTGCATTTCTATACACCAACAATGAGAAAGAAGAAAGAGAAATTAAGGAGTCAGTTCCATTTACAATTGCACCCCAAACCATAAGATACATAGGAATAAATCTAACCAAATAGTCAAAGGATCTGTACTCAGAAAACTATAGAACATTCATGAAAGAAATTGAGAAAGACACAAAGAAATGGAAAAACGTTCCATGTTCATGGATTGGAAGAACAAATATTGTTAAAATGTCTATGCTACCTAGAGCAATCTGCACATTCAAAGTAATCCTGATCAAAATACCACCAGCTTTTTTCACAGAAATGGAAGAAATAATCCTAAAATTTGTATGGAACCAGAAAAGACCCCGAATAGCCAGAGGAATGTTGAAAAAGAAAACCGAAGCTGGTGTCATCACAATTCCGGACTTCAAGCTCTATTACAAAGCTCTAATCATCAAGACAGTATGGTACTGGCACAAAAACAGACACACAGATCAATGGAACAGAATAGAGAACTCAGAAATGGACCCTCAACTCTACAGTCAACTAATTTTGGACAAAGCAGGAAAGAATATCCAATGGGACAAAAGACAGTCTCTTCAACAAATGGTGTTGGGAAAATTGGACAGCCACATGCAAAAGAATGAAACTGGACCATTTATTTACACCATACACAAAAAGAGACTCAAAATGGATGAAAGACCTAAATGTGAGACTGAAATAGAAATATTAAGAATAAATTTATTTTCAATAGTACTCCCTGTCACTGTTCTCTTAGAAAACCACACTACCATCTTCTGATTTCCAATAAAATCACCGATGAATCCACCAGAGTTCATTGAAACTTCAAGTTTCAAATGTTGGGAGCATGGTATATTGGAAAGGAAACAAAAAGCCAGAGTCAGGAGATTTGAGTTTCTCTCCTGTTTTTGCCACTAACTTTATTGACCCCATATAAGCATAGAACCATCATGGGCCTGGTTTCCATCATCTGCAGAGTGAGAAGAATGAACTCAAACATCTATTCAAAAGATTTTCCACCCTTCTCTGATTTTTTTTTTTTTTGGTCCTAACTTACACTGACAAATGAAATGGTTTATATTTTTATATTGGATACTAGCTAAGAGCAAGGAAAGGGACCAGATGAATTGGCAGGTTTATTTCCAGAGATGCCAGAATTGCTATATCTTGGATTAGCTGAGGGATGATGAGAAAAAGCACATAGAAACACCGTTTGTTTCATTAACTTATTTAATTTCAGGTTAATGCTTTGCAGTGGTCATTAAAATAAAGACTGCGAAAGGAACTGGGATGATTTATCTATTAATTTCTTTATTGTCTTGTAGTTTTATAATTTTGTCTCTGTAAGGATCCTTTCTTTCATCAGGTCAAAAATGTATTCACTTTATCCAACACCAGAAAAAAACAAACAATCCAATTAAAAAATGAGCAGAGGACTTAGATATTTCTTCAAAGAAGACTCACAGATGGCCAACAGACATATGAAAAGATGCTGAACATCACTCATCAGGGAAATACAAATCAAAACCACAATGAGATATCACCTCACACCTGTCAGAATGGCTAAAATCAAGGATAAAAAACACTAAGGACTGGTAAGAATCTGGAGAAAAAGGAACCCTTATGCACTGTTGGTGGGAATGTAAATTGGTGAAGCCACTGTGGAAAACAGGATGTAGGTTCCTCAAAAAATTAAAAATAAAAATACCATAAGATCCAATAATTCCTCTATTGGGTATTTACCCAGGAAAAATGAAACACTGACGCAGAAAGATATATGCACCCCTATGTTTACTGTTCACTGCAGCATTATTTACAATAGCCAGAACATGGATGCAACTTAAGTGTCCATCAATAGACGAATGGATAAGGAAAGGCTATATTTTCTGACTGTAAAAAAAATGTACTCACTTTATTCTTAAGCATTAACCCCCCCTTTTTTTCCTCTTATATGTCTTTTTTTTCCTCTTTTATTACATGTCCTTGAATAAAAGGGAGAGTGGGTCTTGGGAATGACAAAATTAACCCTTTGGCAATCAACACAATTGTTCAGTTACTTTCTTATCATGCCCTTACTCAGGACAAGTTTAGTAAAAGGAAAACTATGTTAGCAAAAATTAACATATTTCAACTGTATTTTCTCTTTCCCTGTCATTTATTCCATGTACAAATAAATGCATTTATATTTGATTAAGTATCCAAGTGAGGTCTGACTATAATTCTTTGTTGGCTATTTATTCTTTTAAAACAAATAATTGGTGCTAATGATTTCTTACAATATAGTATTTTATAATCCTCAAATGTAGTTTAATATACTTTTTCTTAGGAATCGAAAATTCTTGAGAAGTAGTTCCAGGGAAATAAGGTCTCCAATGTACAGATGATGAAGTGAACATCTTAAGATGCTAATTATTTTTTCTAATTAGTTAGCTAATTATATGGCCAGTCAGCCCAGATTTTATAATAAAATGAGACTCACTCTATATTCTGCTTTTCCCCCCATTTTTTGGCCTTATGTTTTCTAAAGCTCCACCAAATTTATTTTCTGGCAGAAAAATTATGAAATTAAAATATGTCCAGATATTTGCAAGTATGAGTAAAACATGCTTCAGGTGAGAAAATACAACTATTTCAGTTTACAATATTCTTGTATTCACAGTTAACACTTGTTTCTCACTATAGTGCTGCTGCCTGACCAGTAAGACGCTAGGAACACAATAGAATATGTGGACTCCAACTAAGTCCCCAGATAATGCATAATTGTCACATGCATGGTAAGACTCATGTCACAGACACTGGGAAATGATCTGAAGTTCTTTCATGTGGGTGTCTTTACAACCTGGCTCACAGCAAGCACATGTAGGGCAGGGGAATGCTGCACCCTGGGGTCCTCGAATATCTGGTATGGTGCCTACCTGCCACTGATCCCATAAGATTAGTGTCAAGATTCTGTCAAGAATTTTGGTCTTATCATTATCAAGTTGACTGGCATGTGGTGAAGGAGGATTGCACTCTTCTGATATTCCCCACTGATTTTGAGACACTTATATGAATGCTCATTGGGTCAAATAACAAAGAACCACCAATGTCACCAAATCATGAATTCTAAAGGATTTCATCCTTGGCAAACTGAGATATAAGTCTACCTAAGGTCTTTCTGATGCAAATTAACTGGATTGATATCTCTTGGCTGTCACTGCTACTAGAAACAAATAAGAACACAGTCAGGACTCACGAAGTAGATATAAAATTTAAGGACCCTTCTGTGTGCTACTTTATTTTCTGGGCCAGTAAAAATAGCCATCTGACTTCTGTGACAGGTAACTAAGTTTTCTGCTAGACTTTCTGTTCAATGGAAACTTCATTTAACCAGATGCCTATTCTCAGCTTTGTTCAAGGCATTCTGTCTATGCTTACACCAATCTGTGTTCACCTATCAAGACAAAATACAGATTCTCGATCTTTGTTTGCTTTCTTGGTTTTGATGAGTGTCAGTGGGGGTAGACTTTTAAACACCATGTTCTAAGTAGAGGAAATTCTTAAATAGTAATGCTATGTGCAATGCTAATTCTTTTGAAAGGTTAAAAAAAACCTCAATGTGCCTTATATAACATGATCTATTTATACTCTGTCACTAAGGAGAGTCAGCTGCATTTATGTTTGGGGTGAACAGAACAATTTATTTGTACCTTCTCACCCAACTGATCACTATCAGTTTACCCAACTCACTGATAACACTCCGTTAGATCATGGGAAGTTATCAGAAGCATTAATATGTTTGGAACTGAATTATTTAGCATAAAAATATTTAACTTAAGAATTCCATGAACAGAGAAATTTAAACACCAGAGTTTCTGTATCTTCTTCCAGTATCATTTAAAATATTAAGTTCTGCCAAAGAATATTATGCATGACAACAGTTACTAAGAGACTCCTGCAGTCTCAATCCCAAATCGCTTTCAAAACTCCTTTAGTATTTCCAGCACCTCGTAGTGACTACTGACACCTCTTGTGAGTTTTTTTTAACCAATAAGAAACTCTTTAACTGACTCTAAAGCAAATTATTGAATTGTGACCATAACAAAATTCAGGAAAGGGGAGAGACATATTCTGGATTGTGTAACTTCTGAAACCAAAATCTGACTATGATTTCCTAAGACTATTAATCATATCTCCCTCATTTATATGTGGAAACCCACAATACATCAAATGTTACTATATTTACATCCCTCTCTTCTCTAGGCTTTCCAAAGCTTGTATCTGCTCTTACTACTTATTTGACATTTAGCATATACTTTCTTCTGCTTTAATATTCCTCATAATAGAGAGTTTGTTGTATGGTGCACTGTATGGAGCACATTACCTGCTATGTTTCCACAAATTGTCACAACAAAGCTTATGCAGTAGGGACTGTTGTTATACCCATTCATGGAGGTAGAAACTGAGGTTTGGCAAGTTAAGTAACTTGCCTAAAGTGATGCAGCATGTAAGTGATAGAAGATTTGAGTCCTGACTACCTGCCTTCAGCTTCCACGTTCTTACTCTCCTTCTTCCTTCCCTCATTTTTCTCCCTCCCACATCCCAACATGATGGCAAAACCAAGGTGCTGGGAATCTGAGACAAGAACAAAATGAAGCCAGTGTCTACATAATGGAAGTCATTGACAGGATTAAAAATAAATTATTTTAGAATTAGACTGTATTTCATGCTTCCTAATTTTTTTCTCTTTTCTAAATCTTATAGATAGGAGGATGCCACTTTTGTATACATGGACCACACAGTTCTCCTCCACCTGGCTGCAGAGACACTGGAAAACCTAGCATGCTGAAAGGCACCGTTAGCTTCCCTCCTCAGTCAGATATTTATTACACAAAGGGGCACTCTTTGAAGATTTGCTATTAAATGCTTCAAGTTCCTTTTTGTGTCATTTCATATCTCACTAATGGGCTTCAGTTTAATTCAGTTTTATTTATTCTTTGCTTATTTTATTACAGTAAAAAGGTGCCATTTATAACCTCACAAATTACATCCCTCTTTATATTTGTGTTGTGTAAGTTTTTTGGTAAACCTTACAAAGCAAGGTGTAATGAAAAATGGCCTCCAATTCAAGAAACTAGTACAAAGAAAAAAGTGCTTTGAGAATGTAAACATAAACAAGTGAAGAATAAATTGGTAAAGTGCATTGTCATAACCACACATCTTTAAGACATTAAATTACACATAATTTTAAATTCTTCAAATTAGTTACTTAAGGATGGCAGGTAGTTTTAAATGTGCTATATTTTTCCAAAAGAATGGTGCTCAGGTTGGCGTTTTTCTTACTGTTATCTTTTGTATTTTTTTTCAAACATGATAACATTTCCATGTTCTTTTATAATACATACTTCCGTCTCCACCAGTCAAACTAAGAAATAAAATAAAATAGATATGAACTAGATACTGCAAATTTATTTAAATCAGACAACTTACATATAACCCCGAGATTTAATCAGACTAAAATAATAGGCTAAAATTAATATATCCACCTTTAAAACAATCTAAAATATAACAGATTTATAAAGTTGCAAAGATAAAAAAACTGGCTCTAAACTTTCTCATAATTTCAAAGCTCATGCAGTCTTAAGACTTTCTCTACAGTATAAACATTATTTGAACTGCAACGAGCCCAATAAGGAAATTGTACAAAAAGGGGTGTGAAGAGTCAGGATATAGAGTATTTGCATAAATTTGCATCACTTACACATCCAGAAAAATTTCACTCACCAGCCAAATTTAGTTTAACAGATGAGAGCATTTTGATTCAAGCTTCAATTTCTGACTGCAACATTTGCTTCGGAGAGCCATGTATCCTCTACTCTTACAAGGGCTTTTGTTGCTTCTTCGGCACACATATCAAAATCTACTGTACAATCTACTGCACATGGGCGCCTGGGTGGCTCGGTTGGTTAAGCGACTGCCTTTGGCTCAGGTCATGATCCTGGAGTCCCGGGATCAAGTCCCACATCGGGCTCCCTGCTCAGCGGGGAGTCTGCTTCTCCCTCTGACCCTCTTCCCTCTCGTGCTCTCTAGCTCTCATTCTCTCTCTCAAATAAATAAATAAAATCTTAAAAAAAATCTACTGCACAAATTTGGGGACAGGTATTTGCTTAATGCCTGTTTTCTTTCTTAATGCCTGTTTTCTTCTATTGCTATAGTAAATTCAAGGGCAAAACCATTGCCAAGTCTCCCTCTGTATCTCTCAGTGCCCTGTTTAGTGCTGAGCATATAGATGTTCAATAAATATTTTTTTAAATGAACAAATGAATACATTGGATATCTCACTAAAATTCTCAGAAGAAGCGAAAAGCATCATCTACTGGCCTAATTTAAGTACTTTTATTCCAGTGCTATGCTGGTTCTTTGATGAGTCTGGCTCATTCTGATGACTAGGAATAACATGGCTTCAAAGTAATCTGAACTGAGCAAGGGAATTAGAGCTAGATAGATACAGTGTGTAGTTTTGGCTCAGAATAGATTTTTAAACTATTTAAATAATGTTCAGATTTGGTAAGTTAATATTAGAATTTTTAAGGGTACTATAAAAATGTTTTGAACTCTGATAAGGTTTAGATTTTAGTTTTGAGGATGCTTTAGTTTATTTTTCAGTTAATTTCAATTAAGTTTCCTAGTAATAACCTACATTCCAGCATGCTTCTTAGAGCAAACGTGTGTGTGTGTGTGTGTGTGTGTGTGTGTGTGTGTGTGTGTGTGTGTTAGATACATATATATTCAAATGTACCATCATTCTGGGGCTCCATGCCTATCTCTTCTGGAGTCTGATATTGTCAAAATAATGTAGGAGTCAGGGGCACCTGGGTGGGTCAGTCTGTTAACATCTGACTTGATTTTGGCTCAGGTCATGATCAGGTTTGTGAGATGGAGCCCTGCATTAGGCTCTGTGCTGGGCATGGAGCCTACTTAAAATTCTCTTTCTCCCTCTGCCCCCACCTGCCTTCCAAAAAAAAAAAAAAAAGCTGGAACACTTTGAGGCACCTGGATGGTACAGTCAGTTAAGTGGTTAAGTATCTGACTCTTGGTTTAGGCTCAGGTGGTGATCTCAGGGTTGTGAGATCAAGCTCCACATGGGGCTCCTCACTCAGCACAGAGTCTGCTTAAAACTCTCTCCCTCTCCCTCTACACCCGCCCCCACTCTCTCCCTCTCTCAAATAAATAAATCTCTTAAAAAGGTAATAATGTAGGAGGCAGAATTGGGGGACCTCTTTGTACATATTGAGTTACTGCTGCCTACATCCTTTATATACCATATGAAGACAAAGATGTTTAATTCAATGACATGTAGGTTTCCTTTAAACTTTAAAATTCTGAAAAAAAATCTGTGTAGCCTATACTCACATTTTAAAAAGTACACATCTACATTAAAGTATGCCAAACAATATCTATATATCCAAGATTATAAATACATACCAATTTCCAGATATAAACAATATTGTAAATCCTCTAATTGTTTTAAAATAGATTTATTCTATCTAGTAATATAGTTTTATTTCTCTCCAAGATGTTTTATTAACTAAATTAATTTCTGATTTATAGAATCAAAGAAATATCTCTGTATTAATTTCTAATGCCTAATTTCACTTAGCATTCCTGAGACAAAACTTAGAATCGCTTCACTGGGCAATCTCCATTCCTTACCACCATCTTCAGCCCTATCTAAATGGAGACCAATTTGCATGTCTCTTCCTTTAGAAGTGAGCAAAGATAATAATGAACAATGATAAAGTAATGAGTTCAATTAATTAATACATATGTTTTAGTCCTTCATTTATTTTGTTTTACTATTTTCTTCCAAAGTCATCTTTTTGAAGTTCTGCAGAGTGGCCAATTTCATATTTTTTCTTCCTATGTCTCTTCTAATTCAAACATGCAAAGGTGTTATTGTGTTGCTTGCTTTTAAGCTTTCTGCCATTTTTCAAACTGAGCCTGGACTCAGTCATAAATATATCCTTCAGCATATGTGAATCCCAGGAGCCACCTTAAGTCACTACCACCCACTGTGACCTCACTCCTTCCGAACTCACAGTGTGTGAACTACTCGTGACACTCACTCGGCAATTAATCCTGCCTGCCTTGTGACATTTCTGATGATGTATATTTAACATCACATCGTTATATAATTTGTCAGTGTATCTATGCCCAGCCGCCTCAATTGAACTGCAAGCTCCTTGAGGCAGATTCAATGTTTGCCCTACAGAATGCACTGTAAACAAGGAAAATATGTGCTGATTATTTGATCGACTATACACATTTAGTTATGAAGGAGGTCAAGCAGCATGAACAATGGAAAGTTAAAAATGTTTTCCCCTAATCAGATCTTCTTGGTTATATTAGTGTCTAGGAAGCAGTTGTGACAGTTCTCAATAAAGAATCCATAGAGTTCTTTGCCTTTGAAAAGTCAAGAACAAGAATGAGGTATGAACTGCCGTAGCTGACTTGATACATGTTGAGTTCAAATCTTTCTACACTAAGATGCCATTTCCTAGAAATGGTGCCCAGTGAAGTTAACAGTGTGACTTTAATATGGGACCAAGAATCAAATAAATTTGAGAAAAACTAGCATAAATAAATAACATTAAACAGATTTCCACCCGGTCAGAATTCACAGAGCTTTTTTTTTTTTTTTTTTAAGATTTTATTTATTTATTTGACAGACAGAGAGAGATAGCAAAAGAGGGAACACAAGCAGGGGGAGTGGGAAAGGGAGAGGCAGGCTTCCCGCTGAGCAGGGAGCCCAATGCGGGGCTCGATCCCAGGACCCTGGGATACTGACCTGAGCTGACGGCAGACACTTAACGACTGAGCCACCCAGGCGTCCCTCACAGAGCTTTTAATATTCTCATACTTCCCAAAGTGTGGGACAGAGAATATAGTACACCTCTTTACCCAAATTTGTGTAAGCATAGATTTCTTTTTAAAGCATCTTACAAGATCTGTGTGTCACTGTGGTCACTTTTAGAAGCCCTGAGGTAGAAATTTCAGGCACATCTTACATAAATCATAATGCCTAAAAATGGGTTATCAACTGCAGAGGACCACTTCTTATTTTGTGGGCAAAAGTCCAATATTAACTTGACTTTGGTTCTTCACTCCTTTGGTACTTTAAAGGTCCACGGCAGATCCTTCAATCTCTTTCCTATGTGGCCATTTCCCCCCACTGTGTTAATGAAGTTTATGCATTTTGATACTGTGTTATCCCTTTTTTAAAATTCATCTCATTTAACTAACTGGATTTTAGAAATCTATATCATTTTTTCTTTTTCTTCCATTGCACTGTGATGTCCTCTGCAGATTGTATAAGCATGTCTGCCTGTGTTGGATAGCAAGCAGTGTTAAAGACAGAAGATCCATAGCAAAGTCCTACCCTACAAAGTCCTACAGTCATTAGCTGTATGATCTAACTTGTCACTTCCCCTTCTAGGTCTCAGCTTTGTTCGCTGCATAAAGATAAAAAATTATAAAAAGGAGAGGTCTTAGTAAACCATCAAATACTTTGCACATGCAACATATTATTTTTATGTCATCTTACAATTAATTTCTTATATTCCTATTTTGGTTAATGAGAAACTGTTAATAGTTAAGTCTGGGGTATGAAACGGGAGGTGGTAAAAAGCATAAGGGAATCTTCTACACAATACCTCTCTGTGCTTTTAGAAATTTTTTTTTTATTCTAAATATATTTTTCTCTCTATATATAACATATATTTAATATAATAATTATAATTATATGTATAATATAAACTCAAACCCTCATAATATCTGTTTATTTCAAGAGATACAAGTCTAAAACTATAACTTAAACAAATGTGGAACTTTCAAGGGCAGGACCAAATATTGATCAAAATGTTAATAGCCTATTCAGTTCTTTACAACTCTAGACTAAAAGGAACAAACTAGTGCCCTATCCAGAGGGAATGCACATTGTACATCTTTGATGGGAGAAGGCAATGTCCTCTCCGTTTTCTTTTATGGATTTGACAAAAACATTAATCACAGCTTTTGTTTGTACTATGAGAGGATCATTTTTTAAAGGAACCTCTTGTGTTTCCCACATTCAGATGCTAATCAATTATGTCCTCCTTTGCCTTTGGATAAAAATCAAACAAAACATCCATTAGCAAATTATGTTCATTAGACTCTGGGGAAATTTTGAATAATACTTTTAGAAACTCATGGTGCTCTCAGGGGAGACAGTTGTTAAAGAAGCACTGATCATGGAATTAATATTAGTAAAAATTTACTCTTACTACTGAAGATTTTTATGACAAATGGCATTTTCATTTACTGAGACATAGTTTTCTCAGATTAGAAATAGAATTTTTCTACATTTAAAAATAATTTTACAGAACTGAAGAAATGTCTGCCTTATTGCTAATGTCAAAAATTGGGTTACATTTTGTCAATGTTAATAAGAAAATTACCAAATAGATTTTCTTCTAAAAGTAGAAACATCTATATGTATAATAAGTGTAATAAGTAATGTAAATATCTGTAGCTCTGGATGGACTTCTGTGCATGTAACTCAGGTTGGACTTCTTTGCAGCACCAGAATCGGGTGTTTATCAAGAAGTGTAGAAAGTTTATACTTAAGTATTTAAAGATTTATTTATTTATCTTAGAGAGGGGGAGAGAGAAAGAGAGAAAGAAAGCATGGTGGGGAGGGGCAGAGGAAGAGAGAATCTTAAGCAGACTGTGCTGAGCACAGAGCCCACGATCCTGAGATCATGAACTGAGAGGAAACCAAAAGGCCACGCTTCACCAACTGAGCCACCCAGGCACCCCTATACTTATTCTATTTTAATAATAGCTTATTTCTTTAACTGCCTTTGGCTTTTAACTGCCCTCACATTTTTCATTTCTATGAGTTTCAAAAGATGTTTGGTATTAAAGTGGCATAAGTTTTATTAGAATTAGAGAAGTTTTTTCAATATAAATACTCTTACAAGAGTTTGTCCAGACTGTGGCCTTCAGAGACCTTGAACTTTCAAAGAAGAGCTGTAGATTTCTTATCTTTTAAAGAAAGTCATTCCAAAGTCCTTCTCATCTCAGCTCATGCTTATAACTAAACAATCACAATACTACTTTAATAAAGGTCTTTAATTCTTGACTCTTCTCTTTCATATCCACCCTATTCGCCCTTTCCTCCACCTCAAATCTATTCTGTAGCCAATGCTTAAGCTTCTTTATTTATGTCACCAGCATCCTCCCAAATTTTCCATGTTCTACCTCCCCCCACCATACTGTAGGATGAAGCTAACATTTAAAATATTTAAGGCTCCTCTAGCATGTGACTTTCCTGACCTCACTACCATTTTCTCCTATTCTTGGTCCACTCAATGACTGCCAAACTCACCCCATACTTTTCTGACTTCATTCCTTTTTACCATGTGCTCTTTATCCTGCCTCTTTATTCTCTACCACTCCACATATGTCCATATTTCTGGGAAGAAATGCTGGACATTTTGAATATTACATTGCTGAGAGCTCTATTTTGTTGTTTTCTTTATAGATTAACGCGCTTTATTTGGCTAGCAGTAAGTTACTTGCAGAACATCTGACTCCTTTTAAAACTTGTTTTTATGCTTTGTTCGAGCAGATCTGCTGTAGTCTTTACAGCTAGTTTGGCCTTCCTACAAAGTCTTGTGCACTTTGCCTAATGGCCTGAGTGCTCAACAAAGACTTCCTCGCTCATTGCTTGGAAAAATTCTCCCAGCTTTGAGTAAACTCTAAGAATGTTCTAGTTTACAATTCCCCAGTTATTTTTTTTCTCACTCTTGTAGAGTTTCATTCAAGGTACATCCGTTTTAGTATTCAACCACAGACATATGGGGACCCCACTGTAGATTTATGATGTTGTTTTCTCTGTTTAGTTCTCTCTTCTCTGGTGCTCTGACCACAAATATCAGCTGCCTCAGGCTTCTAATGCTCCAATTTCTGTCTACTCAACTGAATAATTTGCTGTGTTCTGCTTGGTTTCCTTACTCCTACACTCTGGTCCAGAAAGTGCCCCCAGAAAGCCAAGGTAATTTTAGGCTCACCTCACTTTTTTATCTTTCTTCTAAGGGCTCATAGTCCTACACAGCATATTGATCAATGTCGGTAGCAGTTGATTCATACATTTATTCACTTTTTCATTTCCCATTATGGAATATCACGTCTGGTTCCAATTATTCCATCATGACTAGAAATGCCATACCTAACTTTAAGTAACACCTAGAGTCTCAATTACTTTTTTGGTTTGGGGAGATGATATAATTCTCTAATTCTTATTTTATTCACTGATACAAATTAATCTGACAGAGACTTCCGTGTTTCCCAAAAAGTTTTCATTTTTTTCCCCTGCTATGCTTGTAGTAACAAGTGGCCATGTGACTATCTTCTGTCTAACAGACTATGAATGTAAGGGATGATAGGCACTTTGGAGTTTGTCCCATTAAATACCACCGAGTAGTCCTCTACCCACTCCCTGTCTCTGTTTATTGGATGAATGCAGAATGCTCCAAGGACTTGTAAAATGGGTTCACAAAATGTAAGGCTGACTATGAAGCATATCCCCATTGGGTGAGTACAAATAAACATTTACCATATAACTCCCTCACCTCTTGGGGTTGTCTGTTTCAGCAGTTTGTCTACCTTGACTGAATGAGTGAATAACAATAATGCCTATACAACACGTAATTAATTCATGTCAATGCAATGAAATAAAATTAGAAAATATATTTTAATAGGTACACTAGATAAGTTTCTGTTAATGACAAATCTTACCATTGTTACTATTATTCTTACTAATCCTACTATATATATCTAACTATTTTAGTAAAATGATATTTTAAATCAACATTAACATGCTAGATAATATTTTATAAAGTAAACGCACAAAAATAAACTCAGTTTTATATCTTTAAACAGTCAACAAATGTACATAAACTTTAAGATCTTGAGTTATCTTGTAACATTTTAAATTGCTTTTGAATATGAAATTTGTTCAGTAAGTGGAAATTATTCAAAATAAGAACTTTTTTTTTTAAAGATTTTATTTATTTGACAGAGAGAGACACAGCGAGAGAGGGAACACAAGCTCGGAGAGGGAGAGAGGGAGAAGCAGGCTTCCCGCTGAGCAGGGAGTCCGATATGGGGCTCGAACCCAGGACCCCGGGATCATGACCTGAGCAGAAGGCAGATGCTTAACGACTGAGCCACCCAGGTGCCCCCAAAATAAGAGATTTAAGGCTGGCACTGATAGGTTTACCAAAATCATCCTATCCTTTCCTGTGACTAATCTAAGATATATTCTGCCCTTAGATACTTGGGTCTGAATGGCCCTTCAGACTTAATATTTGTACTCAATGTGGCCAGAACAGTCATCTAGAAAACAAAGCTGAGAATTCTGTGCTGATAAAGAAACTACTAAAAGTAACTAAGAATCAGCTCTGATGGTCTGTGAGCAGGGAGGAATAATTATTTCTTCTTATAACTCCAGGCTTTCTCCTTGAGTTGTATTTTCTATTATTAGCAATTAAGTAGACTTTAGAATGTCACTTGAATTCTCCACCTCAGCACTGCACTTGGATGATTAAGCAGCCACAAGAGTTAGTAATGATCTAAGGTTGCTTTTAATAACAGCTATGTTTTAGCCAAATCAGGGTGACGTGGGTGTTAAAGAAGGTGGAAGTAACCTTAACCTGCAGATTAAACAGGTTGCAAAATATGATCTCCTACACAAGATGCAGGGTGCCATACCATACCAAACATACCATCATGGTATGTTTCTAAATCCTGATTCATTACAGTTACCCAACAAGTGAACATCTTTAACACACTGTAAAAAGCCTGGCTGACAAAATCACCTCCTGTTTGTGATATGGTAAAAATCATGCATTTTCCAGCCAGATTATCAAAGTAATTAGTTGTTAGTGATGCTGCCAATGTTGGCACTTTATTTATTAGTGGTTCCATGAATTCAGTTTAAGCAAGAATTTAGAAAACTGTCAGAAAAGTATTTGTTTATGTCTTAGAAAAATCTGTTCATGTTAACCAGCTTGGATAACAAGTTTTTAATTTTTCATATCTTAGGAAAAAATAAACATTTTTCTATTAACTAAAAGAATAGTTTTCCAACATTGGTGCCCCCTGGTAAATACTGGAAAACTGCCATGTCTCTTAGGAGTTATTAAAATGAAAACATGGGAAGAGAAGGTCACAAACATGTCACCTGGGATAATTTAATAACACTTTATTTCACAGGATGCTTAGAAAGTATACGTAAAAATAATGATTCACTGAAGAGAATATGTCTATATTTACACAGAACAGTGAAATATATACATATTTATGTAATATATGTATACTTTGTGTATGTAATATATGTATACTTTGTATATGTATATTATATATATGTATATTTGTGTATATACATAATAGTAAAATATTTAAGACTATTACAATGGATATCATTTAGAGAGCCCAACAAAATTATCTAGATTAAAATGTTCTGCAATTGTCCTACGTCTGCCTGTCCATCTGTCTCCCTCCTTCTCTCTCTCTCTCTCTCTCAAACTCTCTAGAAACTGAGCACATCAATGGCCTAGCACCTTGAGGGTCAGAGTCTTTTCCTCCCAGGTGTTGTTAGTCTTCTCTACCATAGAACTATATTTATTTTTCAGATTCAAGAAGCTTTCAACTTGATAAGACTTCATTTTTCTTTAATAAAGATTTAGCAACTTCCTACCATGTGCCATCATTCTTCTAAATGCTGGGGGAAAAAATGGCAAAGAAAGACAGGCAGAGGTCCCTGCTGTCATGAAAGATGCAGGCCAGTGGAAGAATAGATCAATTCAAAAAAGGCACACAAACACATAAAACTGATAAGTGCCATGAATGGCTAATATTTGATCATGTGAGAATACAGAATAGTCAAATTTGCCTGAATAAGGGAAGCCAGAAAACACTTCTTCCAGAAATTAATGATCAATGATTAATTTGAAATCCACACAAAATAATGAATCAGGGAAAGAGTAGATGAGTAGTCTTCCAGAGAACATCCATGTGCAATTTATTTCATCGAAAGGAAACTGATGTTCTTGACAGGGATTAAAAGTTAACTTTATATAGAGCTTAAATAAATCTAAATATGGAAAGCAAAAAGTAAACAGAAGCTCAGTTCATCTCAAAGGTATACTTTTTTTGTGGGGGTCAATGTGGTCTGTTTTAAAGATGAAGTTAAATTTGGGGAGTAATGTTTATTCTGGGAGTATGCATTTTATTTTTTACATCCATTTGATTTCAACTGCTCTTTTTGATAACAACAATGATAAAAATGCTAGTTCACAAAGGTAGCAAATAAAGCAAAACTTAGAAAAACTTTCATTGTCGGACATTGATCCTCACGCATTAATGCTCAGCAGGATTCTACAGGACTTGTGGAGGGGATTGGATTTGAAGCATTTACTCTGCTCACAAGATTGTTTCTGGCAAGTTTCAGTTCATCCATAATCTGAGATGTAGTATAGGAAGAGAAATCCACAAATCAACTTTAAAGTCATTTAGGAATAATTAACCTTCAGAAAAGTTTGACCCTGCTTCTGTATGGCAGTTTCTACCCACAGAGAAGTCAACAAGGCTTGCCACTAAGAAGCACTTACTCCAGCGCAGCAAAGTCCAAGTATTTTTTCCCATAAATACTTCACTGTCCAGTGGCAGACTGGTTTAGTAGCTACCTTCGGTTGCACTTTGAGGTAGCTGAACGAATGACACTGAATAATAAAATTTACTTTCTTCAATGGTTCAAGTAACTTACTAATTAATCCAAAGCAATTAATAAACTCCTTATTTTAATGTTTAATGTTCAAGTTGAACATTTTTTCACTTCTCAAAGAAGTGAAGTATCTGTAAAAACTTTTTCTTTTGCTATTAAGCCATGGATTGTCTGTATTGTCAGAAATTCTCTTGACAAAATTTTAATTGGTGACTTTTAAGCTGGTGGGCAAGAATTATTTGAGGACTGCTGGCAGCATCTTTCACATCATTTGATGCCCATGGGTTACAATGACAGAAGAATTTCTTGTTCCAAGAGTAGCAAACTAGATTTGTTGCCAAGATCCCAAATGACCCATACTTTTTTACAGGCAAAACTTTGCTTGGCAAAGAAACTTTTTATCATTTCAAAGATCTCAATTGCCTTTGCAGTTTCCAAAAGGAGTTTACAAAAATAGGGAGTTTTTGATGTTGTTAGCATGTCCACAATAAAGGAAAATCAAATGTTTGGTTGCACTGAGAGAAATCAGTGGTTTCTTTGTTGAATGATGAAAGAAAATGGTGTCATTGCAATTTTACTATGTCCAGTGTCAAAGTCTTAGAGAGAATGTCAGCAGACACACAATAGATGTCATAATTTATTAGAGGGCTTGCTGCAATTTTCTTCCTCTGCTCTAAGCCACAAACTGTGTATTAATTCATACACATTAGTCCACTAAACTTCCACCTGTCAGAGGTCCTACTCTGACAAAGCAATAAGCAGTGCAGTGTAATTAAAGTCAAAACTTTTCTGTAGGGGCAAACCTAGACTTTAGTAAATTTCCAGCAATTCCAGCCTGAGATGTTATCACTACAAAAAGGATCCACATTATCTAAAGTATTTCTCAGCATGGGGAAAGGTAAAATGCTCCTTCACCTTTTATTATTTTAGGCTCCTATTGTTAGGAGACCTGCTATAGAGTAAGCTTCATAACTTCCATATCTTATGTGTTTTTATTAATCAGAGTTCTCTAGAGAAACAGACTCTAATAGGATATATATATATATATATCTCCAGATCTATAGGCCTGAAAACCAGGATTGCCTAGGAAAGAAGACTGATGTCTTAGTTCACATAGTCAGCGGAAAGTGAATTCAACCTTCCTTCACTTTTTTGTTCTGTTCAGGCCCTCAGCAGATTGGATGATGCCCAACAAGACTAGGGAGGGCAATCTATTTTACTCAGTCTGTCAATTCAAATACTAATCTCTTTTGGAAGCACCTTCCCAGACAAACCCCAAACTAATATTTAACTAGGTATCTGGGCATCCTGTGACCCCGTCAAGTTGACATATATAATTAACTATCATAGTATTCCTTTACATTCAAAAAGCAAAGTAAAATTAAGCACACACAATTTATCATACCTTGTTTTCTGTCAGTTTTTACCTTAAGCAAGACCCAAAGCATGACAAAAATAAGATACCATAATCATAATAGCAAAATGTTTTTCTTTAATTCCCATCATGGCATGAGCACTCACATCATGTAAATAATGATAATTGTGCATTATGTGAGTATGCCTCTATGCTGCCCTGCACATGTCTGATGAGAGAAATCATAATGACATGAGTTTAAATAATTATTAGTATCTCATAAAGAAAATGTGCAAAGTAACAGAAAAGGAAAGAAAGCAGGAAAAAAAAAAAACCATTCCCACCTTAGTACTCCATGAAATCCATTTATGTTGATGTAGTTGAGATGTTAAGATGAAACTCCCATCCTCCGAGAGAAACAGATATTGTCAGCTGGAAATTAACAAAAAGTCCCTTAAGATAAATTAATATAATCAATGATATATTCTGAATGTAGTAGTTATTTCCCTATGGTATTTATAATTATGTCTCCTCTGGACATTCTGCAGATTTTTTAAGTCTTAATTGGCTAAACATGTTTGTGAAGTGCCTTATTATCAAACTCATTATTATTGTTGTCAAAGTTGTGCCAACCATTGTACTAATTGCTATGTCAATCTCAATATATATATACCTTTATGTCTATATATACATTCTCTGAGAGAAAGAGAGGCAGATATTGTTATCTTCATTTAGAAGTCTAAGGCCTCACCACTCAAAAGATTTATAGCCTCTCACCCTAAAGTAGTTATTCACTTTCAGAAAAATGTATATATTATGATGTATGGATGAATTTATATTTTTTCATTGACATACCTTCAAAGTTTACAAATTTTTGTTTCTAAATAATTTTCCATTTCTTATACAATTTAATATTTCAAAACTAATTTCTTTTTTATCCTGGCTTCTTTACATAAACTAATCAATCCTTTGTCACTTAATTAGAAAAATTGTTATTGAAGTAACCCAGATAATTCAATTTACCAGAAAATTCACTGACCTTTTATTTTGTTAGTTGAAGATTTTAGAACTCTATTTACCAGAGCAGAAAAACAACTTTAATTTTAAAACTTTTGATAAAATTTCCAGTAAACCTAATAGTAAGTTAAAATTTTACAATAGTAAGCTGAATTATTACATTAACCATAGCTACCATCTATTGTTTTCTATGTCTAATTACTGTACTCATATATGTCATATATTATGCTTGTATATTATTTCTATATATGCATATATATAATTTCATATCTTCATGTATATATGTATAGATAATTATAATATTAATAAATGATAATATACTATATTTTAATTATAAATATAATTATATTTATATTATTTTAATTATTAATGTATATATAATTTCATACATAATTTAATATCTTCTCAACCATACTATGAGATAGACACTCTTTTCCAACTTATAGATGACAGAATGAAAGAACTGAGGCTTACAAAGTTTATATAATTTGCCCAAGATTATAATGGTAGTGAGCAAATGGGTATTTGAAACCAGAAAAGACTGATTCAAAATTAGATACCTTACACATAATGCTACACTTTGGTCCATGAAAAATATCTCTATTAATTAATGGTCATATTCCTATCACAAGTTATAGCCTAACAATGCTATAATAAATATTTTCTTCAAAATTTAAGGATTTGATGGTTTCTCATTCTCAACAAATTTACGTTTAAAGATTAGTCCCTATCTCAAGAAGATATCTAGGTATCTCCAACGTATAAGTTGTTTCTTTTGGACTGTTGTTTGCCTTTACTTTAAATTCTAACAGGGATTTTCATCTATTCACTCAATAGGCAATTATTTAAGATTTATTATGTTCTTTCCTAGACCCAAATCATTCAGTGATGAACATTACATATAGGTTCCCTGCTTCATGGAATTTACCATATGAAGACAAACTACAAATATATTACTATAGTATAATCTTGTGTTGTGTCTTAATTTCTGAAAATATGAATGTTGAGAAAAAATGAAGTAATTTAAGATTTCTATAAATCTGACTGTGTTAATCAGAAATTTACTGAATTAGTCTGTTAGAGTGCACCTATTCATCAAAAATAAATTCCTAAATACTTTAACAAGTGCATCCTGAAATTCTTAGTACTTAGTATGCAACCAAGATATACTCATAATTATCCTGCCTGAAAGAGTTAACTAGCAAATAAGCCCCTTTCAAAATTAACCTAAATCACAGGTGACTGATTTCAAATTCCACTAACAATCATCTTTGTGTTATTATTCTTACAAAGAAAGGAAAAATCATTTATTAGTTTAGGTATCATATGCTTAATATTCTATTATCTCTAAATTTAAAAAAATTCCAATTTCCTTTCTATTGGTTAATTATAATCAACATCCAGGCAGAGGGCATGTTTCTGTCTGCAAGGTTACCCCAAAAACACTCAACCAAATTCAATAAAATATTCAATAAAATTGAAGCTTTGTTTTCCCCAGATCTTAGTGTGAAGGGTTTGGCAAACAAATGGATTACATAACAGTTACTATTTAAAATAATAAGTTACCCTGTCAAATTACTGCTAAATTTATAACCTAGAAACATTCACGTGATTTTCAGAGAAACCCAACTTATCATAATGCTGTATCTTAGGCATTAAGAAAACTCCCTGGCTTATAAAATGATAGGAGGTAAATTCAAAAATACTTCTTTAAGGTTCATTTCCCCTTTCTTTTGAGTTACTAGAAAACATAAGTTTACCTGATCAATAACAAAAACATATAGTTAACATTATAATATGTTAAACCCAGGTGTTAAATAATGAACCTAGCATCAATTGACTGGTTTGTAGTCAAGCTAAGACAGGTCTCCTGACTTAACATTGTACTCTTTTTGAACCATGTCTCATGTTGAGGTCAAATTTATTTTCAAAATTGTTGACATACTTTATTTGAATAGCCACAACAGATAATGAAATAATGCCAAGTAATTCTGAAAATGTGTTTTATTTGTAGGTCATTCTTGTTTAGAAGATAAATATTAAAATATCATTTTTGAGATATCTAGTATCTCAAAATCAGATGATAGATAAGGATCAAACAAAGTAAACCTTCAAGAACTATTCCCCTTTTTGCTATGTTCATGATAGACATTTCCAACACTTCCTACTCATTCCAAGCATGGTTTTAGAATCCATAGCAGTATATTACTGGAGGCTAGTACCAGCCCATCTTGGTGACATAAAAGCTGAAACCTCTTTGAAAATCTTTGTTTAAACAGATGATAGTTCTGAAACATCCTGCGTGTTTGTCTCCTTTAACAGGGTCAAACTTTAGGAGGCAACTTTATGGGAAATCCACAATTTATATGGGTCTTGAATTGTCCAAGTTTTTCTCCAGCAAAACCTAGAATCAGGGTCCTAAAGTTGGAGATGGTATTAGAAATCTTAAATCCTCTTCTCCATAAAGGATCATGTCCTTCTTTGATTTGTGTGTGATTCAGTCACCACAAAAGTGTGTTCTCCTCTTCTACACAAAACAAGTCATATTTGTAGATGCAGATATTTTCTCCCTTTAGTATTTGATTCTCTAAGATGAATGCATCCAGGTCCTTTGAGATTCCTCACAGAACATTCATTCTAGAGCTTTCACTATCTTGGATGCTCTAATCTGAACACATTTGAAATTACCACTATCCTTTTAATTATAGAGCCTCCAATATCCTGTATATCACTGTCTCAGGAACTATTTGGGAGTCTGTTAATCAGAAAAAAGTGAAACTATTATTTCACTCAGGGAATTTTTGTCTTGAGCTACTCAGAACACATTTCCAATCACTTCCCACTTCACAAAGAGTCACATTAAAAAAATATTTTCTGCAAAGCCCCATCTAGCTATGCATTTTGTCTGTTCATTTCTCCCCTCCCTCCCTCCCTTCTCTCTCCCTTTCTCTCTTTCTTCTCTCTCCTCTCCTCTCTCATTTTCTTTTTGCTACTCTGGTTTAATGTTTTTTGTGGGTTTTGTTTTGTTTTTGTTTTTAATGATGCTTACCCTTCTCATAGCTACCCATAATTCCCTGACCCATCTGAGCCTGGTGAATATCCTCAAGTTAACTTTCTCCCTCTATGCCCTTAGGGAACTCAATTATTCCCATAGGGCCTGGTGTGTGTGTGTGTGTGTGTGTGTGTGTGTGTGTATTTCTATATATATATTTCTTCCCACTCTTTCTTGAAAAATAAGCCCTTCTCCTTGGCATTTCTTTATGACCAAACCCATGCCATGTAATCAGAGAAAACTAGGCCAAGTATCCTGTATTATTCTGAGGTACTTAAAAAAGCTTAATATTAAAGCAGTTTCCCATTGTGCAGGCAAATCAGAACACTTTTGAACGTGTTCCCTTTCTACATGCCCTTTTCATATTTCACAGATACCCAGATGTCTAAAATAACTCTCGGGTTGTGTGTGTGTGTGTGTGTGTGTGTGTGTGTGTGTGTGTATGCAACAGATTTTCCAAACAGCAGACTGTGACCCATAAGTGGTGATTAAAGCAACTTAATGGATCATAAGCAATTTTTAAATGAAATATAAGAGAAATGAAAGAAAATATGTGAGTAAAGAATACATACTGCAGGTAAATATAGATGTATATGTAAGTGTGTACTATGTTGTGATATCAGATGGATTTTTATAGTGTATCACAATGAGAAAAATATTTGAAAGCCACTGATTTAGCTAATTTTGGGGGGACATCCTTATTAATTTTGTCTCTTGCTTCTAAGTTTTTTATAATTCTTATTGGGACCTAGATTACCCTCTATAGTTTCAAAGTTAGACAATTTGGGAATTAAAGAGCAAGATGCTGAAATGATCAGCAAACATCTGGAAACACTCTGTCTGGAATATTCTAAAGTATATGCAACTCCAGAAAATATAGATTCCACAATCCTCTTTTCCTGCTATTTTCTGATATAAATCTTTTATAAACTTGTTTCAAAAGGTACTCCTATGATTGTATAAGACATCACATCGCTCACTTCTGTATAGAATTGACTTCATAAGAATAATACATTCATCCAAGTTCCCAACTGTTTTGCCTTTATCTCTTCAAGCTAACTTTGGGATCTACCAGAGACCACTACTCTAAGGAAGGGCCAATTAACATAATGGTTTCACTTAAGAATAGTCTTGTATGGTGACAGATGGTGGCTACACTTGTGGTGATCACAGCATAATGTATAAACTTGTTGAATCACTGTGTTGTACACCTGAAACTAGCATAACATTGTGTGCCAACTCTACTCAAATTAAAAAAAAAAAAAAAAAGAATGGGAATATTGAGTTCATTTACAACAAAAAGTCCTAATTATGGTCATAGGTGTTTCTTCTGCATTTTGAATTTGCCCTTTTCTTGCATTCACTTTTACAAAGAATCTGTGTGTACATTTATTGCAAAATGCTTTGTAATGTAATTATATGATGAGGAAATTACATCCCCTACATCAAGTGACATGAGAGTATAGCTCTGTCCCTATTCTACTGGCCAACAGAATCCACATATCATCACCTTCCAGCATGCAAACAGTTTAGCACAACACCCAACATTAGAGCAGAGTGTCTTTAGAAAGTGGCAAGTGAGGAACAAAGGGCTAAATCATGACTCTTTCTTACTAAAAGCCTAGGTGTTGGATTTTCAAATGAAAACAGATAATAGTATTTGTCTATTCATGTTAGGATAGATGATTAATTTCCCAACATAGCGTGCATTTAGCATAAAATGGTCCCATATACTCTGGGGTCCTTGGTATTTGTTAGTCATTTCTCTTGCAAAATCTGATGTCCTGGAGAGACACAATCCATTTAGAAATTTGAATCAGCAGTTAAAGTCTCTGCTTTTCAGAGTATCACACATCTTACTTTTAGTGAGAGGGCTAATTTGTGTGATTATCTCTTCCCTCTCTTTCTCCCTTCCATCCTCCCTCATCCCCATTCCCAACCTTGGAATTTCTCTCTTTCATCTCTTACCAGTGTGTTAAGATGTCTCTCATACTTGGAGAGCTGTTATGTGCAGCAGAAAGGAAAGAAATAGCAGGTATAGACTGGGAGGATGCAGTGTTAAGATTTTGTAGAAATGGTGCTTATAGAAAACTCAGAAACAATGAGGATGATAAACTCTAGTCCAGACCCGGCTCCCTCTAGACAAAAATAAATCAGTACTGGGGAAAGTCCAGTGAGCTTTCAGTAACTTACAGGCTAAAATTAATCCTCTCTAAAGTCTATTAACTACCTCAGAGAGGTCTAGGGTTGATGCTCTCACGTGGCATCAGGAAGAGGTCATTCACTGTAACCTATTGGTTCTATCCCCAGGCTGTTGCTGCCAAGATGACCCTCATGAATACATGTTGTCTGAACCATTTAGTGACCACTCCACTCTTCCCCCTTCATGGACAGGATCCCTCTTTCCACTTTTCTATTCTACCTCAAGTATAGAGAAACATTTTCCATTCTGTTTGCCATGTTGCTGAAAAGCCCAGACTGTATTATTTCATGAGAATTTACTGAGAGCTTGAGATAATGGGAGGGAAGTATAACACATAAACTAAATTACTTTTCCCCAGGAGCTCTGCCTAAACTTCTTCTTTGCTCTGGGATGTCTCCACATACCCAGAAGAAGCTCAACACCCACTCCCTCCGTGGGCAACACTCTAAGAATCTCCATGCTCTGGAATGGTTCTTACTAGAGAGGGGAGAAAGTTTTCTCTCACTAATGTCTGAGGATTGCCTTCTTGATTTTCATTTTTCTGCTGCAAGAATGACCTCTTCTCAAGATATTTGACAAGGAAAAATTTCGTTGCTTTAAAAAGAAAACCTCATTCCTGTCCATAGCCATTAACATAGTTTTTTGACATTAGAACATCTACTGGACTTATTATTTAATCAGGCTTAAATAAAATTATGTATGGGACATAAAGAGTACAATTTTGATAGACTAAAACAAGCTAATTCCAATTTTCAAGCTTGCAAACATTTGGGGGATTTTGAATCACTCTAGTTCACCCAAAGGGAGTCCATTAATATGGAATTCATGAGCTTTTTAGAGTAGCCTGATGTTTTTTTTATCAAACAATGAAAAAAGAATTTTTGAGTTCAAATATTAGAAATGTGTTGCCTATCTCAAGAAGGAAGAAAAATCTCAAATATACAACTTAAGCTTACACTAAAGGAACTAGAAAGATAACAACAAATGAAGCCTAAAGCCAGCAGAAGAAGGGAAATAATAAAGATTAGAGCAGAAAAAAATGATATAGAAACAAACAAACAAAAATCAGCAGAACAGATCAATGAAACCAGGAGCTGGTTCTTTGAAAAAAATAAAATTAATGAATCCCTTGCCAAACTTAACAAAAAGAAAAGAAAAAGGACCCAAATAAATAAAATCATGAACAAGAAAGGAGAAATCACAACCAATACCACAGAAATATGAACACTTACAAGAAAATACTATGAAAAATTACATGCCAACAAATTGGGCACACTGGAAGAAATGGATAAATTCCTAGAAACATATAAACTAGCAAAACTGAAACAGGAAGAAATAGAAAACTTGAACAGATTGATAACCAGCAAAGAAATTGAATCAGTAATCAAAAATCTCCCGACAAAAAAAGTCCAGGGCCAGAAGGCTTCCCAGGGGAATTCTACCAAACATTTAAAGAATAGTTAATACCTATTCTTCTCAAAATATTCCCAAAACTAGAAATGGAAGGAAAACTTCCAAAGTCATTCTACAAGGCCAGAATTACCTTGATTCCAAAACCAGCCAAACACCCAACTAAAAAAAGAGAACTTAGGCCAATGTTCTTGATGAACATGGATGCAAAAATTCTCAACAAACCACTAGCAAATTGAATCCAACAGTACATTAAAAAAAATCATTCACCATGATCAAATGGAATTTATTCCTCGATTGCAAGGGTGGTTCAATATTCACAAATCAATTAACATGATAAAGCACATTAATAAAAAGATAAGAACCGTATGATCCTCTCAATAGATGCAGAAAGAGCATTTGACAAAGTACATCATCCATTCTTGATAAAAACCCTTAACAAGGTAGGGATAGAGGGAACATACCTCAACATCATAAAGGATATACACAAAAAACCCACAGCTTATATCATCCTCAATGGGAAAAAACTGAGAGCTTTCCTCTGTGGTGATGAACAAAACAGGGATGTCCACTCTCACCACTGTTATGTATGTATGTATGTATGTATGTATGCATTATTTATTTATTTTTGTTTTAATCTTGATATTGTCTTTATTCATGTACTTGAAAAGGCTTCTAAAGCTAAAGTCAAATATTTTCAAATATTCAAATGGTTTTTTTATTATTATTATGTTCTGTTAGCCACTGCATAGTACAACACCACTGTTATTTAACACAGTACTGGAAGTCCCAGCCTCAGTAATCAGACAACACAATGAAATAAAAGGCATCCAAATTGGCAAGGAAGAAGTTAAACTTTCACCTTTTGTAGACGACATGATATCCTATGTAAAAACCCAAAGACTCCAAAAAAAATTCCAGAACTGATAACACAAATTCAGCAAAGTCGCAGGAAACAAAATCAACATATAGAAATCTGTTGAATGTTTATGCACAAATAATTAAGCAGCAGAAAGAGAAATCAAGGAATCAGTCCCATTTACAATTGCACCAAAACCATAAGAGACCTGGGAATAAACCTAACCAAAGAGGCAAAAGATCTGTATGCTGAAAACTATAGAACACTTATGAAAGAAATTGAAGAAGACACAAAGAAATGGAAAAACATTCCGTGCTGCAGGTGCCTGGGTGGCTCAGCTGGTTAAGTATCCAACTCTTGATTTCAGCCCAGGTCATGATCTCAGGGTCATGATATCGAACCTCATGTAAGGATTTGCACTCAATGGGGAGTCTGCTTAAGATTCTCTCTCTCCCTCTCCTTCTGCCCCTCTCCCCCATACTCACTCTTTCTAAATAAACAAATCTTTTTAAAAACAAAACAAAACAAAATATTCCATGCTCCTGGATTGGAAGAATAAATATTGTTAAAATGTCTATACTACCCTAAGCAATCTATAACTTTGATGTAATCCCTATCAAAATAACCACCATCATTTTTCACAGAGCTAGGAAAATAATCCTAAACTTTTTATGGAACCACAAAAGACCCCAAATAGCCAAAGTGATTTTGAAAAAGAAAAGCAAAACTGGAAGCATCACAATTCTGAACTTCAAGCTATATTACTAAGCTATAGTTGCCAACACACTATGGTACTGGCACAAAAACAGACACATAGATCAATGGAACAGAATATAAAACCCAGAAATGGACCCACAACTATATGGTCAACTAATCTTTCAACAAAGCAAGAAAGAATATCCAATGGAAAAAGTCTCTCTAGGAATTGTTATTAGGAATACTGGACAGCAATGTGCAAAAGAATGAAACTGAACCACTTTCTTACACCATACAGAAAAATAAATTCAAAATGGATGAAAGACCTAAGTGTGAGATAGGAAACCATAAAAATTCTAGAGGAGAACATAGGCAGCAACCTCTTTGACCTTCACTATAGCAATTTCTTACTAGACACGTTGCCCAGGACAAGGGAAACAAAAACAAAAATGAACTACTGGGACTTCATCAAGATAAAAACCTTCTGGACAGTGAAGGAAACAATCAACAAAACTAAAAGGCAATCTTCAGAATGGGAGAAGACATTTGCAAATGAAATATCTGATGAAGGGTTAGTATCCAAATGAATGAAGACTTTATCAACCTCAACATCCAAAAAACAAATAATCCAGTTAAAAAATGGGAAGAAGGAAAATACAAATCAAAACACAATGAAATACCACCTCACACCAGGCAGAATGGCTAAAATTATCAACTCAGGAAACAAAAGATGTTGGCAAGGTTGTGGAGAAAGGGGAACCCTCTTACACTGCTGGTCGGAATGCAAACTGGTGCAGCCACACTGGAAAACAGTATGGATGTTCCTCAAAAAGTTGAGAATAGATCTACCCTATGACCCAGTATTTGCACTACTAGATATTTATCCAAAGGGTACAAACATAGTGATTTGAAGGGGCACATGCACCTCAATGTTTATAGCAGTAATGTCCACAATGGCGAAACTATGGAAAGAGTCCAGATGTCCATCGACAGATGAATGAATAAAGAAGACGTGGCCTATATATACAATGGAACATGACTCAGACATCAAAAAGAATGAAATCTTGCCATTTGCAACAACGTGGATGGAGCTAGTGTGTATTATGCTAAGCAAAATAAGTCATTCAGAGAAAGACAAATACTATATGATTTCACTCATATGTAGAATTTAAGAAACAAAACATGAATATAGGGAAAGGGGAGGAAAAATGAACTAAGATGAAAATTGAGAGGGAGGCAAACCATAAGAGATGCTAAACTCTAGGAAACAAACTGAGGGTTGCTGGATGGGTGATGGCAGGGGAAAGGGATAATTGGGTGATGGGCATTAAGGAGGGTACTTGAAGTAATGAGCATTGGGTATTATATGCAAGTGACGAATCACTAAATTTCACCTCTAATAAAAAAAAATTGGCAGAAGACATGAATAGACATTTTTCCACAGAAGACATAGAGATGGCTAATAGACACATGAAGAGATGCTCAACATTACTCATTATCAGGGAAATGTAAATCAAAACTACAATGAGATATCATCTCACACCAGTCAGAATGGCTAAAATTAACAACTCAGGAAATAACAGATGTTGTCGAGGATGTGGAGAAAGGGCAACCCTCTTACACTGTTGGTGGGAATGCAAACTAGTGCAGTCACTCTGGAAAACAGTATGGAGGTCTCTCAAAAAGTTAAAAATAGAACTATCCTATGACCCAGCAATTGCACTACTAGGCATTTACCCAAAGGATACAAAAATACTGATTCAAAGGGATACATGCACCCCAATGTTTATAGCAGCATTATCAACAATAGCCAAATTATGGAAGGAGCTCAGATGTCCATCAACAGATGAATGGATAGAAGATGTGGTATATATATATATATATATATATACACTCACACAATGAAATATTACTCAGCTATTAAAGAATGAAATCTCACCATTTGCAACAGCATGGATGGAACTAGAGACTATTATGCTAAGCAAAATAAGTCAGTCAGAGAAAGACAAATACTACATGATTTCACTCATATGTGGAATTTAAGAAATAAAACAGATGAACATAGGGGGAAAAAGAGAAAGAGGCAAACCATAAAACAGACTCTTAACAATAGAGAATAAACTGAGGGTTGTTGGAGTGGAGGTGGGTGGCAGATAGATTAAATAGGTGATAGTTATTAAGGATGGCATTTGTGATGAGCACTGGGTGTTGTTTCTAAGTGATGAGTCACTAAATTCTACACCTGAAACTAATATTATATCATATGTTAACTAATTGGAATTTAAATAAAAACTTGAAAGAAAAAAATGTGTTGCAAGAGAAATGTAGTCTGATGAATACAAACTTTTTTCTTAACACTTTGACTTCCATTATATAAAATTTTTATGTAGTTGTTCAGGCATATTTATAAGGACTGGCCACTTGATAACATTTTTAAGTGACACTGAGTTTTACTTACTGAAAAATATTTAACTTTTAGTTTTAAATAATTTTAAATGGAAACAATGACCAGGTAATACATCTAAAATGAATTACCTAAAAAATTTTAAAAAAATAAATAAAATGAATTACCTAGGATTTTTGTCTTGATTCTTCCCAACCCAGTAAGTCAATGAAATAACTGTTAAGATTTACAAAGAAGTTATGGATTCTAATCAACTATGAATTACCTGTGTTGTAAAGAATCAAAGAAATAGCATGGATTAATGGAACTCCCAGGAAATCCAAGAGCCACATTTTAGCCAATAAATTCATGTGAACTGCTAAGAGGTAGCCAGAATGATTGATTTAATATTGATTTCCTTTTCCTCACTCTAAAAAAAAGGTATAGAAAATGTTTGAGAATATATAAAAGGAAAAAAACAAAAAAGAAACTTTCATGACAATATACATGTATATATACGCACATGCACAAGATACACACATTTTTGTTGGAGAGGGTTCTTGTACTTTAAATTGGCTATTGTATATAAATAAGTACAAATTCTCAGCATGAAAATTTGGCAGTGGTATTAAAATGTTAGTATGTTTCACACTTTTTTCAACCAGGAAATCTATGTCTAGAATATATATGTTAAAGAAATCATCATGGTTGTGGGCAAAAATCTAGCAACAACAACAAAAAAATTACAGCATCTGTATCTTCCATGAACACAGAACATTTATCAGTTTTGTTTACGATTATATTTCCAAAGCCTTAGATGGTACCGGAAAAACATTCAGGTGACAGTCAACATATGTTTTATATTACATACATACACACACACAAACACACACACACACACACACACACACACACACATAGTCTATATATATATATATATATATATATAGAGAGAGAGAGAGAGAGAGAGAGAGAGAAAATAAATGACATCAAAAGAATAAGATTTATTCAGGGTCAATGGTATTAAATATTGAAGATATTAGAGAATAAGAGCTAAAGTAAAAATCACGGATAAAATATAGCAAAAACTTTTTCAAACACAAATGACATATTGCAACATATGTCTAATAGAATTTCTAAAAAGAGACAACAGATATTAAAAGCTAGAGTTAATAGTCAAGGGGATAATAGTTATAATTATCCAAAATTGATGGAAAACAAGACAGGAGAATTAATGAGAATAAATCCACACAAAGACACAATGTAGTGAAACTTCAGAACCACAAAAGCAAATAAAAAAATTTAAGCATCAGAAAGAGAAAAAAATGAATAATTTCTTTAGAGTGTTAAAAAAATGGAAAGAAAATACATATATAAAAAGATGATATATAATTTTACATATAATACATTTGAAAACTTAGACAACAAATACCAAAACTAGAGAAGGAAAAGAGAATCTGAATAAACTAACCATTGAACAATGTGACTCCATAGCTGAAAATCAGCCCATGATATCAATAATATCAGATCTAGATAGATTTATGGAAAATTCTTCCAAATTTCAAAGGAAAGAATAATTTGTATCTCAAATAAAATATTAGGGAGAGTAGAAAAATGGAAAACGTTCCCAAATCATCTTATGAGGCAGGAATAAAACTGATACCAAAGCAAGGCAAGAATGGTATGAAGAACAAAGTTACCATCCAATCTTACTTGTAACATGAACAAAATTCCTAAAACAAACAAAAATCATATGATTATCTCAATAGACGCAGAAAAAAAATTTATAAAATTCAAACCAATCATCATAAGGATTCTTTCAAGACTAGGAATTGAGGACATTTTTAATCCGATAAATGGTATATCAGATACTTCTTGTTCTTGCCCCCAAACCTCTCAGCCTCCTCTAACTTTGTCAACTGCTGAACCATCTAGGTTCTTGAAGATCTAACTTGGCAATAACTCTCTTCATCTTCAATGAATATTTCTCATCCTCTGTCCCGAAGTTTCTCTGATGTCATGGGTTAAAAATTTATGAGAACCTACCTGGCACTAACATGTGAATTTGGGGATTGCTGAATCATAGGGTAGTTCTATTTTTAATTTTTTGAGGAACCACCAGGCTGTTTTCCACAGTGGCTGCATAAATTTACATTCCCACCTGCAGTGCATGAGGGTTCCCTTTGCTCCTCATCCCCACCAGCATTTGTTGTCTATTGTCATATTGACACCAGCCATTCTAAGAGCTGAAAGGCAATATCTCAATATCTCATTGTGGTTTTGATTTGCATTTCCATGATGATTAGTGATGTTGAGCATCACTTTTCGTATACCTTTTGGTCACTTGTGTGCCTTCTTTGGAATGTCTATTCAGTTCCTCTGCCATTTTTAAACTGGATTATTGGTTTCTTTTTGCTACTGAGTTGCATGAGTAATTCATATATGTTAGATATTAATACCTTATCAGATATATGGCCTGTGAATATTTTCTCCCATTCTGTTCAATTTATTGTTTGCTTTGGGGTGCAGACACTCTAGGTTTATGTAGTCCCACTTATTTTACCTTTTGGTTTCTGTGCTTTGTGGCTTGCCCAAGAAATCACTGATGAGACCAATGTCAAGGATCCTTTTCCTTAAGTACTTTTTTCTAGGAGTTTTATGGTTTCAGTTCTTATATTTAAGTCATTTATCCATTCTGATTTCATTTTTGTGATAGTATAAGGGTCCATTTTCATTGTTTTGCATATGGATATCCAGTTTTCCTCACTGCATGTTCTTGGCAATACTGTCAAAAACTAGTTGTGTGGGTTTATGTCTGAACTCTCCATTCTGTTCCATTGGTTTATGTGTCTTTTTTTTTTTTTTAGTGCCAGTACTATACTGTTTTGATTACTAGAGCTTTGTAATATAGCTTGAAATCAGAAGGTGTGATGCCTCCAGTTTTGTTCTTTCTCAGGATTGCTTTGGCTATTTACGGTCCTTTGTAGTTCCATACAAATGTTAGAATAGTTTTCTATTTCTATAAAATGACATTGGAATTTTCATAGGGATTGTGTTGAATCTATAGATTGCTTTGAGTTTTATGGATATTTTCACAATATAAATTCCAACCCAGGAACACAGGATATCAATATCTTATAGTTTTCAGTGTATAGCTCTTTCACCTCCTCAGTTAAATTTATTCCTAAGTCATTTATTGTTTACAATACTGTAAATGTTTTCAATATTGTAAATATTGCTTTCTTACTTTCTCTTTCAGATAGTTTGTTAGTCTATAAAAATGTACCTGAGTTCTGTATGTTAATTTTGTATACTGAAACTTTACTGAGCTCCTTTATTAGTTATTAGCTTATTTATTATTTATTAATCCATGTATATGACAGTTTTATAGTGGCGTTAAAAGTCTAAAGACTTTTCTGTATGTAAGATCAAGCACAACTTTGCTAAGCAATGTATTCTCATTTGGATTTTTCTTTCTTTGAATACTTTGAATATATCATCACATTCTCTCATGGCCTGCAAGGCTTCTGTTGAGAAATCAGCTTATAGCCTTAGTGGGATTCTCTTATATGTGATGACTCTTTTTTCCCTCTTGATGCTTTCAAATTCTCCCTTTGTCTTTGATTTTTGAGAGCTTGATGATAATGTGTCTCTGTGAAGATCTCTTTGGCTTGTATCTGTTTATGGATCTGTGAAGTTCATGTACCTAGATGGCCATAATTCTCCCCCGGTTTATGTTGTTATTTGCACATTTTAGGGCACAATCATCTCTTCTGGCTTTTTTGGGCTTGCTTCAGTGAGGAAAGGCATTTACCTGAAGGCAGCTGCAAGGACACCAGCTGGATGGTATACAGTGTCTTTGGTGCTAAGAAGGTGCAGTGATGTAATGCAACCCCCTCAGCTGAGGTCAGCATCAGTGCAACTGCGGGGGTTCTTCTGTAGTCAAGGCTATGGAGGATTTGTAAGTGGCAGTGATGGATAAGGCCATTAGGATCCTCAGAGGCTAAAAGTGTTAGGCTTTTCCTGTTCTCTCTATTTTTGCCTGTGGGAGAAAGTTCTCACTGAGAGGATCTCTCATGGTACCTGGGCTGGTATGCTGGCACTCAGAGCAGTAACAGAACTAGGGTTCTGGCATCAGGCACATGCAAAATTACCATAGCACCTGGGTCCTGGGACATAGGTGCACTTGCTGCAGCTGTGGCACTGGTGTCTGAATTGTAGGTCTGTACACATCTCCCATGGAACTGGGGTCTGGATCTCTGGGGCTCACCACAGTGACTCTGGCCTGAGCAGTGAAAAGCAGTAGGGTGACAAGGTGTATAGAGCTTGGGCTGAGGGGGCAGAGTGCAGTAGCAGCATGGCCTGGGACTACTGGGTCAAAGTCTCAATGCTAGCCTCAGGGGAGGGGGAGGCAGTCATAAGACGGCAGCTTATCTCCAGTTGTAGTCCATTAAAGCCATATGTCAGGACCCAGAGAGAAGTGCCCAGTTGAACTGCAGTGTGGCTGGGCAATGACAAGTCAGAGATATGACCTGAGACCCAGGAGGTGGATCTTAGGACAACAGCAACTCTAGTCCTGTCTATGGCAAAGTACCATGACAACTTGATCCCAGAGAGTGGTGTACATCCATGACTGGGGACCCTAGTGGCAGGTCTTACTGCAGCAGCATTTCCTGTCTTGGGAATTAGATGCCGTGGGGGCAACTCCAGGCAACTCCATCATCTGGGATCAGCATTGGTACACATCGTAGAAGACACTGGTCTTCTGCAAATTTCCACAGAAGTGAGACTTGTTGGGATTCTCTTACTTTTTTCTCTGTGGGGATCCCTCCTTGTGCTAAGCTTCTCTGAAGTGGGGGATAGTGTGAACAGCTGAAATGTTTCCTGTACTTTTCTATGAGGTCATCCTCAGTCTTTGAGCTCTGCAGGATTTTTGCTGCTTCTTCCTTATGGTCCAAAGCTTTCTCTGAACTATTTTTTGTCAATTTGTAGTTGTTTATTGTATTTGTTGCTTTTCTGGGGAAGTTAAGCATAAGGACCTCCTAGACCTCCATTTTTCTGACCCCCCCAACCCTCCATTTACTTTGAGAAATTTTTGAAAATTAGAAATAAGATTGTGCACACAGAAGCAAAAAAGTGAATAAATCTCTGCTCAAAATTTGTAGAAAAATTTTAAAGCCCAAAGCCAAATTCTATGAAAAGGAGGGAACCATACTGCATCCAACTCAGGGATCATTTGAGTAATGCCTTCAAAACAGTCAGGTTTATCAAGCAATTTTCCCTACTAGGATAAACACAAAGAAGCATTTATGATTACTCACAGGCTAAAGTAGTGGGTTGAATATTGTATCTGCAAAGATATGGCTGTACTCCTTGGCTTTTGACCCAGAGGAGTGATGCAGAATCCCAACACCTTTGATTAAAACCATCAGAGCACACCTCCCAATAATACATTCTCTTCTTCTCAGTCACCAGAGATGGGCTTGGGAACAGAAACTGAAACCAGATTCAGGAAAAGTAGAATCTTAAATAGAAATGTGATCATATCATCAAAAATAAAAATTAATTTTCAGGGGGGGAATAAAAATAGGAACAAGAGACATCTGATTCACAAAAGAAGAAGGAAGATTTGAGGAAAGTGTTGCTAGAGTAAAACAACAAAACAAAATTTGAAAAGACATGTAGCCTCAATGAAATAACAGTGAATACTGAAGCAGCAAAATAAAAATGGAATATTTGGTATCATGTCATTAGTTGCTTGTTTATAATTTGTTATTTTAAAAAATGCAGTTAGATACACTAACATTAAAATATGTTAGTTAAAGTAAAAACTCAATAGATGGACTACAGCCCATTGGTTATAGAGAGAATTAGTGATCTTGAAGATTTGAGTCCAGGAAATTTTTCAGGGAAAAATAAAATCACTGGGGTGCCTGGGTGGCTCAGTTGGTTAAGCATCTGCCTTCAACTCAGGTCATGACCTCAGGCTCCTGGGATAGAGTCCCACACCAGGCTCCCTGCTTAGTGGGGAGGCTGCTTCTCCCCCTTTCTCTCCTGCTAATGATCTCTCTCTCTCTCACTCACTCTCTCAAATAAATAAATAAAATCTTAAAAAAAAGAGAGAGAAAAAGAAAATCACCAAATAAAGAAGAACCTAAAAAGTAACAAAAACTTAAGAACAATGGAGTCTAAAAGTTTCAACATCATCTGGTGTACCAGAAGAAAAGGTCAAGAATAAATAGGAAGATAAGATTATTGGCTGCTTTCTCCATTTCAACTCTAGAGAGAATACAGCAGCTAAACAAGACAAAGGAAGGGAAAAAAAAAAAAAAAACCCAAACCCAAAGTGAAATAACATTGAGCTGTGGATCTGCAGAGCTTAAGAAAAGAAGGAAAATCTTGGAGAAAGGAGGAAGCTATGCTCTCCTATAGAAAAGGAACACTGGTTGGGACACAAGAATTAGAGAGTCAACTGTGAGTGAGACTTTTAATTTTTTAAGTTATGTAAAGATATACAAAACTAGAAAAAAAGTTTATATGCCACTTTGTTTTTCAAATATTACCTATCTTGTTTCATAAACCGTCCACACACACTTTTAGAATTTTTGCTAGAAAAGTCCTTTCCTTTGACTTTTGTACTATAGTATGAATCTTGAATAGATAAACCTTTTCTTTCATTATAGTGCCATCATCACACATAATAAAATAATTATAGTTCTTTTGGTATCATTAAATAACCAGTCCATATTCAAATTATTGTCACAAAGCTTTTTCAGAATCTTTTTTAAAAATTCATGTTCCATGTTAATCACCATACATTACATCATTAGTTTTTGATGTAGTGTTCCATGATTCATTGTTCACATAATAAAATAAAAAAAATAAAAAAAATTCAGGTTCCAAATAATTTCTATATTGCATTTGAGTGTCATGTCCCTTACTGTTTTTTTTTACTTTTTTTAAATTAAATTTTTGTTTTGAGGTAATTATAGATTAACATCCAATTATACAAAATAACACAGAGAGAAGTGGGTGTGGACACAAAAGGGCAACATGAGTGATCTTTGTGGTGATGAAAATGTTCTGTATCTTGATTATATCTAATGTAAGTATTCTGGTTGTGATATTATGCTATAGAGTTGCAAAATGTTCCCAGTTGAGGAAACTTGTATTATTTGTATTATTTGGTGTAACTGAAAGTATTCTCCCTGTATTATTTTTTTCAAGATTGCTTTAGCTATTCTAATTAATTTACACAGGGAACTTGACTTTGACATTCTTGAACTATTGAACAAATGTCAGAATCTAACTTTTTTTCAGACCTATCACATGGAAAAAATAACCCATTTAACATAGAAAGATAACCCAACTAATGTAGATTTCTGTAATTCACAGGAAGTGCAAAGTCTAAATGAACATGAGTACTAGCCATCCATATATTGAGATATAACCTGAGAACAATTGTCAGCAAAATAATTATACTATTGGGAAAGCAACAGGTTAAATACACCAGACATGAGGGCAGAAAATTAGACCTACAAATATATGAGAATTTGACACACAACAAAGATAACATCAAAAAACAAGTTCTGGAACAAAATGGCACAGATTCACTTTTCCCTGAGCTTTCCCTCTAAATACAATGTAACACTCTGGAAATAATTCAGTAATTCAATCATAAAAGAACTCTTAATGATGGATTGAAGAAAGTGGACTGGCCTGAAACTACCGGCTTGAAGAATGACACTACAGTGAGTTTCCCATATATTCTAAGACTGGGCACCAGAGGGTCCTGCAACCCAGAACTGCCAAAAGGCATGTAAAACAAGCAAGCAAGCAAACAAGAAGGCTCTGCTTTCTCTATGCAAAGGATCAGCAAGGGGGGAGCCCAGATAGAACTTAATGAAGAGATCTATGCCCAGTGGCAGTGGTGAGGCCTGATCTGCCTGCAGCAACAGCACCAGCAGAACCCAGATGAGCTGTTCTATCCCATGCTCAACATCTCCCAGCAGCAGGTATCCTGATTTTCCTGTACTTGTGACACCAGCAGAATGCAGAGACAATCACATATCCCTCCCCATATCTGCTGACAGCTGATAACCTAGTCTGCCCACAGGAATGGCAAGAGTAGAACCTGTACTAGCTAACTTTTATTCTGTCCCATACAGAACAAAGCAGACCAGAAAAACATTGCAAGGGCTTAGAAAACTAAATCATCATTGGAACTACGGCCCACAAAAGTAGACTGAAACTTATACACTAAACTTAAAGAGGGTGGATTCTTGCTAAAATACAAGATTCAAATAGAATAAGAAATCTCAAAATAATGTCCAAAATGTCTAGGATTCAAGTGAAAACCATTTTTCATGCCAGAAAGCAAAAAAGCAACAACTTAATAAATGACAATCAAAAGGTGCCAATAAAGAAATGAACCAGATATTGAAACTACCTAGGAATGATTTATTTTATTTTATTTATTTATTCATTTGAGAGAGAGAATGAGAGAGAGAGAGAGCATGAGAGGGAGGAGGGTCAGAGGGAGAAGCAGGCTCCCCGCTGAGCAGGGAGCCCGATGTGGGACTCGATCCCGGGACTCCAGGATCATGATCTGAGCCGAAGGCAGTCACTCAACCAACTGAGCCACCCAGGCACCCTAGCAATGATTTTTTTTTAATCCATCACAAGATTGTCTCAACAGAACTTTTGAATTTCTTTGAAACAAATACAAAAACCTCAGCAAAGAAATAGATGTTATTTAAAACCCTCAAATAGAGACTGTAGACAAAAAAAAAAAAAAACTGAAATAAAAATAAAAACTTGCTCAATGCGAACTTAATTAAAAAATACAATAACCAAAATAAAAAGTGGATGGATTTGATAGTAGAGATGACAATGATAGAATTAGTGAACCTAAGGATAGATCAATAGAATTTACTTCATCTAAACATAGAAAATAGACTGGATAAAAAACAGAGACTTGGGACTCTAAGAATAACAAAAGAGCTAACATATATATCATTGGAGTCACAGGAGAGGAGAAAGGATATATGGCTGAAATATTATTCAAAGAAATAATGCCTGAGTCTTCCTAGAATTATGCAAGACATAAGTCTATAATAAAAGAAGTTAAAGGAATCCTAAATTAGATAAACTCAAAGAAACACATGCCAAGACACATCATAATTAAACTTTTGGAATCTAAAATCAAAGAAAAAAAAATCTTAAAAGCAGCAAGATAGAAATGATACATTACCTATAGGGGAAATTAATGTGATAGCCAATTTCTTATGTGAAATCATGGAGGACATTTTTTATGTGCTGAAAACAAAAAACTCATAACTTCTAAATCCAAAGAAACTATCCTTCATGAATAAAGAGGAAATCAAGACATTCTTAGGTTTAAAAAAACAAAACAAAAAAGAGCAACAACAAAGAGAACTGTTTCCTAGTAAAACTACTCTTAAAGAACAACAAAAGGAGGCTATTTAAACAAAAAAGAGATAATAGAAGAAGAATTGGAACTTATATAATAAAGATAAACAATGAAATGGGTAAAAAATAGGCTAAACCAAATAGATTATCCTTCTCCTAAAGCTCTTCTTAAGTCATATGTGAAGGTTGAAACAAAAATTATAACACAATCTGTTGTTATGTTCAACGCATGTAGAAGAAATTCTTAAAACAACAATATTTTAAAAGTGTGAGTGTACAGGGACCTAAATGAAAGTAAGGTCAATAAATAATAGTTTGTGATAAATTACTTATGGATATTAAAATGACTAACACACCTATATAGTTTACTCAAAAACAGCATAGATAAGAAGGAATCCCCAAAACATTAAAATTACTCGAAGGCAAGAAAAGCAGAAGAATGAGAATTAGAAGATATAAACATAAAATAAATAATAAAATGAGAGGCTGAAACCCTAACATATCTGTAATGGTTTTTAAATGTAAGTGCTCTAAACATGCCAATTAAAAGAGAGATTGGTAAAGGTGAATTTAAAAAGTTATGACCTAAGTAAATCTCTATAAGCTACCTATAAGAAAATCACTTCAATAGCCATGAAATAGGTGGGATGGAATCAAAAGGATGGAAAAGACATATCATGATCATGTTAATTTAAAAAACCCTACGATTAGCCATGTTATTAGTAGGTAAAATAGAGATCAGAGAAAAAGATATAACTAGGGGCAAGAGGGGACATGACATAATCATACATGGAACAATCTAACAAGAAGACTAAATATTTATGCAATGAAGAGCAGAGCTTCAAAATGCATGGAAAAAAACTGATAGAGCTGAACAGAAAAAAAAATTAGAGAAATCCACAACTATAATTAGAGAAGCTAATACTGCTCTCTCAATAATTGATAAAAGTTCTACAGAGAAAATCTGAAAATGTATAAAGTAACTGAAAAATGATGCCAAGCCACAGAATATAATTGACAATTATAGAGCATTCCACACAACAATATCAGAATACACATTATTTTCCATTGCCCACGGAACATTCATTAAACTAGACCAAATCCTGTGTCTTAAAAGAGACCTCAAAAAACTTAAGATAACTGAAATCATACAGAATGTTTTCCAGTCACAATATAATCAAACTAGAAATTAAGAGAAAGATAAGAGGATATATCCAAACAGTTGAAAACTAAACAAGATATTTCCAAATAATCCACTGCCCATTTTAATTAAAAATGAAAACACAATACATCAAAAGTTGTGGGATGCAGTTAAAACAGTGCTCAGAGGGAGATTTATAGCACCAAAAAATGCCTACTCTAGAAAACAGAAAAAGTTTCAAGTAAATAATTTATGGTCTTACCTCAAGAAGCCAGAGAACAACAAAATGCACACAAAGTACAAGAGAAGAAATAATAAAAACAAGAGTAAAAACCAATGAAATTGAAAATAGGAAAGCAATAGAGAAATGCAATGAAACCAAAAGTTGGTTCTTTTAAAAATATCAATTAAATTGATTAATCCCTAGCAACATTGATAATGGTCAGAAGAGAAAAGATACAAATTGTTAACATCAAGAATGAAAAGGGATGTCACTATAGTTCCTGCAGGGAATACTACATGCAAATTTAAGCTCAAAATTTCAGCAACTTAAAATTGGCCAATTCTTTGAAAGCTACAAGCTGTTAAAAATCAATGAAGATGAAGAAGAAAAGTAATTTTGTTTTTTGTTTTTTATTTTTTGTTTTTAAATTTGTACTTTTAAAACTCCTGAAAAAGAAATTTCTATGCCCAGGTGGCTTCCCTGGAGAATTTTACCAAAAATTAAAGAAGAATTAACCATTTTCCACACAACTTCTCCCAGAAAATAAAACAGGAGAGGAGACTCTCCACCTTATTGTATATGGCCAGTATTACACTGATATGCTACCAGAAACAGCAGGGATGGGGGAGACAGAGAGAAAGAGAGAGAGAGAGAGAGAACTACACAGTAGGGGAGAGAGAGAGAGAGAGAGAACTACTACAGGTGCATATGCCTCATGAATTTAGGAACAATATCCTCAATAAATAAAAATAAATCAAATCCAGCAAAATATGAAATAAGTTATATAACATGTCCAAGTAGGATTTATTTCAAATATGCAAGACTGGTTCAATATTTGAAAGATCAATCATTATAATACACATCAACAGACATAGAAAGTTATATATACATTTTTATAGGAAAATCATTTCACAAAATTCAACCACCATTCATGATAAAAAAAAAAAAAACAACTTAGCACTCTAGTCAAGAGGACAATTTCCCAATACGATAAAGAGCATCTACAAAAGACCCTACTATTAACATCATACTTCATGATGAAAGTCTCAGTGTTTTGCACTTAAAATTTTTAAAAAGGCAAAAATTTAAAATTTTACTACTGTTATTTAACATAGTGCTGAAAGGCTGTGAGCCAACCTAGAATTCTCTACCCAGCAAAATTATCTTTAAAACTGGATGAGAAATACTGTCTCAGACAAAGCCAGAAGGAATTTATAGCCACCAGACCTGCCCGAAAGAAACATTTAAAGGAGTTATTTAGTGAAAAAACAATTGATATAGGGTAGAAATTGAGATCTACATAAAGGGGAAAGAGGTATCTGAGAAAGAATAGATGAAGGCAAAATCTTTTATTTTTATTATTTAATTCATCTAAAAGACAACTTGTCATTTAAAGTAATTATAGTAAAAAGGTATTGGGCAAATGTAGCATATTGATAAGTGAAATAAAGGACAGCATTACCACAAGGGATGGGAGGGAGGAACTGGAAATTCTGTTGTACATACTTCACTACATGTGAAGCAGTGTAGCATCATTTGAAGATCAACTTAGATAACTTGAGAATATATATTGTAAATGAAAAGGCAGACACTCAAAAGTAAATATATATATATTTTTTTTTTAAAGATTTTATTTTTTTATTTATTTGAGAGAGAGAATGAGATAGAGAGAGCATGAGAGGGGGAGGGTCAGAGGGAGAAGCAGACTCCCTGCTGAGCAGGGAGCCCCGATGCGGGACTCGAT